>NC_057813.1:684799958-684846733 GCF_018294505.1 Triticum aestivum | reverse complement strand
TCTATGACATGCAGGCCCCACCCGCAGAACGTTTTTGAAATAAAAAGAAAAGGAAAATGAAATTTAAATAAATGTAAATAAAAATGAATAAAACTAATTAATTAATTAATTAATTAAGTAAATAATTAATCTAATTAATCCTGATTAATAATTAACCTAATGACTAATTAACCTAATTAACTTCTGTTAATTAAACTTAATTAGGTTAATTAGTTAACAATGTATGACGAACGGGACCCACCTGTCAGGGTTGACTCAGTCAACCCTGTTGACTGCTGACGTCAGCATGACATCATGCTGACGTCATAAATACATTTTTTTCGAATTAATTAAATAAATAATTAAATTCCAAAATTGTTAAAATCTTTTAAAAATCATATCTTTTAATCCGTAACTCGGATTAAAATATTTTCAACATGAAAGTTGCTCAGAACGACGAGACGAATCCGGATACGCAGTCCGTTCGTCCGCCGCACACCCCTAACCTATCGAACTCGCAACTTTCCCCCTCCGGCTCCTCTGCCCGAAAACACGAAACACCGGGAATACTTTCCCGGATGTTTTTCCCCCTTCACCGGTATCACCTACTACCGCGTTAGGGCACACCGAACACTGCGTATTGCCTTGTTATATTTTGTGATGCTTTGTTTGCTCTATATTCATTATTTCTTCCCCCTCTTCTCTCCGGTAGACTACAAGAGCGACGCTGCTGCTGACCAGTTCGACTACGGAGTTGACGACCCCTCTCTCTTGCCAGAGCAACCAGGCAAGCCCCCCCCCTTTGATCACCAGATATCACCTACTCTTCTCTATACTGCTTGCATTAGAATAGTGTAGCATGTTACTGCTTTCCGTTAATCCTATTCTGATGCATAGCCTGTCATTGCTGCTACAGTCATTGGTACCTTACCCGCAATCCTAAATGCTTAGTATAGGATGCTAGTGTTCCATCAGTGACCCTACACTCTTGTCCGTCTGCCATGCTATACTACTGGGCTGTGATCACTTCGGGAGGTGATCACGGGCATATACTATATACTTTACACTGTTACATTACTGGTGATACTGTTTGGAGATGGGGGCTGAAGGGGCAGGTGGCTCCATCCAGGTAGTGGTGGGCCTGAGTTCCCGACGGCCCCCGACTGTTACTTTGTGGCGGAGCGACAGGGCAGGTTGAGACCACCTAGGAGACAGGTGGGCCTGGCCTTGTTCGGCGTTCGCGGATACTTAACACGCTTAACGAGATCTTGGTATTTGATCTGAGTCTGGCTACGAGCCTATACGCACTAACCATCTACGTGGGAGTAGTTATGGGTATCCCGACGTCGTGGTATCAGCCGAAGCACTTCAGACGTCAGCGACGGAGCGGCGCACGCCGAATTGGACTGGAACGCCACTAGGCTAGGTCTGCTTTCGGCCGCGTACGCAACGTGCAGGTGTGCTATGGGCGATGGGCCCAGACCCATGTGCGCTTAGGTTTAGACCGGCGTGCTGGCCTCTCTGTTGAGCCTAGGTGGGGCTGCGACGTGTTGATCTTCCGAGGCCGGGCATGACCCAGGAAAGTGTGTTCGGCCAAATGGGATCGAGCGTGTTGGGCTATGTGGTGCACCCCTGCAGGGAAGTTAATCTATTCGAATAGCCGTGATCTTCGGTAACAGGACGACTTGGAGTTGTACCTTGACCTTATGACAACTAGAACCGGATACTTAATAAAACACACCCTTCCAAGTTCCACAGACAACCCGGTGATCACTTTTCTACAGGGCGACGAGGAGAGGATCACCGGGTAGGATTATGCTATGCGATGCGACTGGAGATGCACTTGGAGATGCTACTTGGAGGACTTCAATCTACTCTCTTCTACATGCTGCAAGACGGAGGCTGCCAGAAGCGTAGTCTTCGACAGGATTAGCTATCCCCCTCTTATTCTGGCATTCTGCAGTTCAGTCCACTGATATGGCCTCCTTACACATATACCCATGCATATGTAGTGTAGTTCCTTGCTTGCAAGTACTTTGGATAAGTACTCACGGTTGCTTTCTCCCCCCTTTTTCCCCTTTCCTTTCTTTCTGGTTGTCGCAACCAGATGCTGGAGTCCAGGAGCCAGGAGCCAGCATCGACGACGACCCCTACTACACCGGAGGTGCCTACTACTACGTGCAGGCCGCTGACGACGACCAGGAGTAGTTTAGGAGGATCCCAGGCAGGAGGCCTGCGCCTCTTTCGATCTGTATCCCAGTTTGTGCTAGCCATCTTATGGCAACTTGTTTAACTTATGTCTGTACTCAGATATTGTTGCTTCCGCTGACTCGTCTATGATCGAGCACTTGTATTCGAGCCCTCGAGGCCCCTGGCTTGTATTATGATGCTTGTATGACTTATTTTATTTGTAGAGTTGTGTTGTGATATCTTCCCGTGAGTCCCTGATCTTGATCGTACACATTTGCGTGCATGATTAGTGTACGATTGAATCGGGGGCGTCACATAAACTTGTGGATCACTGAATATGATATGTTTGATTCCTTGCAATAGTTTTGCGATATAGAGGTGATAATATGTGGGAGGTACTAGTAGATGGTTGTGTTTAGTAAGGATGTTGGTGTTAAGGTTTGTGATTCCCAAAGCATGCACATGTGGTCTACTAACTATGTAACCCAATTGGCGCGCATTGTATTTTGATTGGGTATCTTTGCGTGAAGGTCGGGGGTGCACGATGGTTAACTCCTACCAACCTCCTCCCTAGGAGCATGCACATAGTACTTTGTTTCAAGGGCTAATAAATTTTTGCAATAAGTATGTGAGTTCTTTATGACTAATGTTGGGTCCATGGATAATACGCACTTTTACCTTTCCATCATTGCTAGCCTCTTCGGTACCGTGCATTGCCCTTTCTCACCTCGAGAGTTGGTGCAAACTTCGCCGGTGCATCCAAACCCCGTGATATGATATGCTCTATCACACATAAGCCTCTTTATATCTTCCTCAAAACAGCCACCATACCTACCTATCATGGCATTTCCATAGCCATTCCGAGATATATTGCCATGCATCCATCATCATCATATACATGACTTGAGCATTCATTGTCGTATTGCTTTGCATGATCGTAAGATAGCTAGCATGATGTTTTCATTGCTTGTCCGTTTTCGATGTCATTGCTACGCTAGATCATTGCACATCCAGGTACACCGCCGGAAGCATTCATATAGAGTCATATCTTTGTTCTAGTATCGAGTTGTAATATTGAGTTGTAAGTAAATAAAAGTGTGATGATCATCATTATAGAGCATTGCTCCATGAAAAAAAAGAAAAAAAGTAAAGAAAAGGAAAGGCCAAAGAAGCCTAAATAAAAAAGGGGGCCAAAGAAGCCCACTCAAAAAAATAAAAGAAAGAAAAAAAAGAAGAAAAGAAAAGGGGCAATGTTACTATCCTTTTTCCACACTTGTGCTTCAAAGTAGCACCATGTTCTTCATATAGAGAGTCTCCTATATTGTCACTTTCATATACTAGTGGGAATTTTCATTATATAACTTGGCTTGTATATTCCAACGATGGGCTTCCTCAAATGCCCTAGGTCTTCATGAGTGTCACGCCCAATATGCGATACTATCCTAAAGAGACTCGAAGGTCCCACCAAGGATATAACCGCATATTGAAACGCTTTTGCAAGGTGGATATCATTACATCAACATTACATAATAGATGGGGATACATACAAAAGGCATACAATGCCACATGAATACAAAAATACAACATACAAGAACAACATCCGACTACGGATGAATCACAAACAGAAACTCAAACAATATCCACCCTGCTAGCCCAGGCTGCCGACCTGGAACCTATTCCCTGATCGAAGAAGCAGCAGAAGAACTTCAAAACAAGCAACATCGCTCTCGCGTCAAGATCATCACATAACCTGTACCTGCAACTGTTGTTATAGTAATCTGTGAGCCACGAGGACTCAGCAATCCCATTACCATGGGTATCAAGACTAGCAAAGCTTAATGGGAAAGGAAGGGGTAAAGTGGTGAGGTTGCAGCAGCGGCTAAACATATATGGTGGCTAACATACGCAAAAGAGAGCGAGAAGAGAAACAAAGGAACGGTCGTGAAGCTAGCAATGATCAAGAGGTGATCCTGAACTCCTACTTACGTCAATCATAACCCAGAAACCGTGTTCACTTCCCGGACTCCGCCGAGAAGAGACCATCACGGCTACACACGCGGTTGATGCATTTTAAATCGGATCTGGTGTCAAGTTATCTACAACCGGACATTAACAAATTCCCATCTGCCACATAACCGCGGGCACGGCTCTCGAAAGTTTATACCCTGCAGGGGTGTCCCAACTTAGCCCATGACAAGCTCTCGCGATCAATGAAGGAATAGACCTTCTCCCAGGAAGACCCGATCAGTCTCGGAATCCCGGTTTACAAGACATTTCGACAATGGTAAAACAAGACCAGCAAGACCTCCCGGCGTGCCGACATCCTGATAGTAGCCGCGCGTATCTCGTCTCAGGCCACGACCGGATGAGCACTACGTACAACTAGAACCAGCCCTCAAGTTTCCCCGAGGTGGCGCTGCAAGTGGCTCTAGTTTGGACCAACACTTAGACAAGCATTGGCCCGGGGGGGCTAAAATAAAGATGACCCTTGGGATGTGCGACTCCCAAGGGAAAAAAGGTAATAGGTGAGGCAAATGGTAAAACCAATGTTGGGCCTTGCTGGAGGAGTCTTATTCAAAGCGAACTGTCAAGGGGGTCCCATAAATCACCCGACCGCGTTAGGAACGCAAAATCCGGGAACATAACACCGGTATGACGGAAACTAGGGCGGCAAGAGTGGAACAAAACACCAGGCATAAGGCCGAGCCTTTCACCCTTTACCAAATATATAGATGCATTAATAATATAAGAGATATTGTGATATCCCAACATAATCCTGTCCATCATGGAGCAATCTTCAACTTCACCTGCAGCTAGCAACGCTATAAGAGGGGCTGAGCAAAGCGGTAATATAGCCAAACAACGGTTTGCTAGGAAGGGTGTCAAAGGTTAGAGGTTCATGGCAATTTGGGAGGCTTGAAGAACAAATGATGGGTAACGCAGCATAGCGATAGAACGAAGCAACTAGCATAGCAATGATAGTAGTGAGATCCAGGGTAGTGGTCATCTTGCCTGAAATCCCGCTAGGAAGAAGAACGAGTCCATGAAGAAGACGAACGGGAGTAGTCGAACGAATCCTCACAACCGCAACATTACCGGAACTAAGAAGCAACACCGGAAAGAAACAAACAACATGGTAAACACACAAGCATAATCATGGCATGATGCACAATCAAGTATGATGCATGTCCAGTTTAATGAGGCATGGCATGGCAAAGTGCAACAAACAATACTACAAGTTAAGTGGAGCTCAATATGCAACGAGTTGCATATTGACGAAACACCACATCAATTATTTAGTTCTCTCTCGGTTATGAGCTACTCAACGATATTAAATGTTGTTAAACATGGCAAGAGGTGAAGCATAATTAAACTAACTATTTAGGCAAGTTTAAATGAGGCCGGAAGCACAAACAACAATTCCGGAAAATCCCCATGTTATTTAGCAATTTAATGCAACAACAATTTTAAACATTTTAATTGTTGTTATCATGATGCGGATGACATATGCAAGTTTTAAGCAATTTTATGAAAACATTGACATGAGCATGTTATGAAGCATTTGTCGCCATGGCGGAAGGAAAAGGGTGCCACGGCGACGAATCCGAAAATGATGCCACGGCAACATCTCGGTTCCGATAACTCGAGGAGATATCGATGCAAACGAGAAGTGTGCGGATGTGCGGAACATGGTGGGGTGATCCCGGTTACGGGGTTCCCACGGGTCGACGGCATGGCAAACGAGGAGGAACGTGCATGAAGCAAACGGGCACGGTGCAAACACGAGCATCTCATACAACATGCATTCGTTCACGGGCGGCGTCTCGAGGTTATACCTTCGAAACGTGCATTTTTGGAGCGGGTCGAGTTTGGTACGATGTAGAGGAAGTAGTCGTTCACGGGTCATCGTGGGAAGTAGTTGTTCATGTGGCGACGGTAGTGGAAGTAGTGGTACATGGCGACGGTAGTTGTACACGTGTCGGAGAGGAACTTGGCGCAGCCAAGTCCTTCAGGGTTCCTTGTTGTACTTGGCGTTCGGAGTCCGGGTCTTGTCGGTCCAAAACGAAGGAACACCAGGGCCTCGTTTGGCAGCAGCAAGGAGGCGATGGAACAGCAGGCTGAGTAAGATGCGGCGCTGGGTTGGGCCTTGGCGTGCTAAGGCTGCTGGTAGCCTAAGCGAGCGACGCAGAGGAGGGCTCGAAGGGAAGCAGGGGCAGTGGCATGGAGCTTGACGGCGGGGACGGCATGGAGGCGAGGAGGTGCAGGCAGGCAGCAGCGCAGCTGCACAGGGCTCCGGCGACGCGGAGGCTTGGCACGGGACTTGGCGAGGCGGAGGGCAGCAGAGAAGGCCCGACGAGGTCGCGCGCAGGGTGGCCCTCCGGCGGGGCGCGACAAGCAGGGGCCTGATCCAGCCGGAGTCAGGATGAAGGCGAGCTCCGACGGCAGGGCTTGGCGGCAGGGCCGGCGAGAGGAGACGGGGCGGACTTGGCGCGGTCGCGAGGCACAGAGACCGAAGGGCGCGACGACAGCGGAGGGAGGCGGCCATGGCGCAGCCATGAGCGCATAGCTCGGGTCGCGGGCGAGGGGGAGATGGAGAGGTGGGGCGCAGAGGAGGCCGATGGGGCTCCGTCCTGGTTCTCTTCTCCGGCGAGGGCGGAGCGCGGGAGCGAGGGGAAGGTCGAGGGCTGCGCGCTCGGGCTCGGGATCGAGGAAAGGGAAACGAGGGGTTCGGGCGCAGGGAGCTCTCGCTCTCTACGGTGGCTGTGAGCGTGCGGCGGCGCTGGAGGGAGTCGAGGGAGAGGCACGAGATCGAGAGAGAGAGAGGGCTAGCGAGCGAGGGATTAAGGGGATCAATTGGGCTAGGGTTAGGAAGGATTGGGCCTCACGGGGATTGGTGGGCCGACCTGGCCTAGTGGCATGAGGTTGAGGGCTTCTTCTCTCCCTTCTTCAAATCTCTACCAAAAACAGAAAAGCAAAGAAAGAAAGGGAGAGAAAAGAAATGAGTGGGCAAGAATTTGGGCATGGGGATACTTTTCCCGGACTCGCAAAAATGTGCTTGTTCCGAGAAAATAGAAAATACCATGATTGCAGGAAATTAAATTCAAACTCATTTGAAATTCAAATGGGTTTGAACTAGGACTAGGTTTTTGAAGTGTCCAAAAATGATCGGATTTTTGGTGGAGCTCCGGAATATGATGAAAGAATATATGGCAAGGTTGGAGACCAAGAATTAAGATAACAAAGGCATGGGATATTTTGCAAGTGGGTTATGGTTAATTCCAAATAAATGGAATAATTTTATAATAGCTCCATAAATATTAGGAGGATATGTTATAAAGAGAAATCACCATGTGAATATCCCTCAATTTAAATGGACCGAGGATCCACCCGATTTATTAAGTTGAGTTTTTAAAAGGGTTGCATGATGACATGATGCAATGCAAATGATGCAATGATGAATGCATGACATGAACAAAAAGCAAAACGAAGACAAAAACCCAACCACGAAGGAAATATCATATCGCATCTCCGGAAAAGGCAAGAGTTGGAGTTACGAATATGGAAAGTTGTATCCGGGGCGTTACAATGAGCAAGCAAGTTGGATGCACACCCACTTAGTTTTTAGTTTGAGCTTTCATACACTTATAGCTCTAAGTGCATCCGTTGCATGGCAATCCCTACTCCTCGCATTGACATCAATTGATGGGCATCTCCGTAGCCCGTTGATTAGCCGCGTCGATGTGAGACCTTCTTACTTTTTCTCTTCTGCACATAACCTCCACCATCATATTCTATTCCACCTATAGTGCTATATCCATGGCTCACGCTCATGTATTGCGTGAAAGTTGAAAAAGTTTGAGAATACTAAAGTATGAAACAATTGCTTGGCTGACACCGGGATAGGCATGAGGGGTACCTTGTGTCAAGAAAAGGGAGCATACCAGACTATATGATTTTGTAGGGATAACTTTCTGAAGCATTGATATTTTGGAAGACATGATTGTTTGTTGGGATTCCCTAAGTAATATTGTTTTTTATGTCAAATGATAGACTATTGCTTTGAATCACTCGTGTCTTAATATTCATGCCATGATTAGAAACATGATCAAGATTATGCTAGGTAGCATTCCACATCAACAATTATCTTTTTTATCATTCACCTACTCGAGGACGAGCATGAATTAAGCTTGGGGATGCTGATACGTCTCCGTTGTATCTATAATTTTTTATTGTTCCATGCCAATATTATTCAACTTTCATATACTTTTGGCAACTTTTCATATTATTTTTGGGACTAACATATTGATCCAGTGCCCAGTGCCAGTTCCTGTCTGTTGCATGTTTTATGTTTCGCAGAAACCCCATATCAAACGGAGTCCAAACGGGATAAAAACGGACAGATAGTTATTTTCGAATATTACTGATTTTTGGGAGAAGAATCAACGCGAAACAGTGTCCGAGGTGGCCACGAGACAGGGGGGCGCACCCTCCCCCCTGGGCGCGCCCGGCACTCTCGTGGGCCACCTGTAAGGTGGTTGACGCTCTTCTTTTGCCGCAAGAAAGCTAATTTTATGAGAAAAATTTGGGCGAAGGATTCACCCCAATCGGAGTTACGGATCTCCGGATATAAAAAAACGGTGAAGGGGAAGGATCTGAGAACGCAGAAATAGAGAGGGATAGAGAGATAGATCCAATCTCGGAGGGGCTCTCGCCCCTCCCACGCCATGGGAGCCAAGGACCAGAGGGGAAACCCTTCTCCCATCTAGGGAGAAGGTCAAGGAAGAAGAAGAAGGGGGGGGGGGGGCTCCCCCTTGCTTCCGGTGGTGCCGGAGCGCTGCCGGGGGCCATCATCATCACCGCGATCTTCACCAACACCTCCATCATCTTCACCAACATCTACATCACCTTCCCCCATCTATATTCAGCGGTCCACTCTCCCGCAACCCGCTGTACCCTCTACTTGAACATGGTGCTTTATACTTCATATTATTATCCAATGATGTGTTGCCATCCTATGATGTCTGAGTAGATTTCCGTTGTCATATCGGTGATTGATGAATTGCTATGATTGGTTTGAGTTGCATGTTTTATTATTGGTGTTGTCCTATTGTGCCCTCCGTGTCATGCAAGCATGAGGGATTCCCGCTGTAGGTTTTGCAATATGTTCATGATTTGCTTATGGTGGGTGGCGTGAGTGACAGAAGCACAGACCCGAGCAAGTAGGTTGTTTGCGTATGGGATAAAGGGGACTTGATACTTTAATATTATGGTTGGGTTTTATCTTAATGATCTTTAGTAGTTGCGGATGCTTGCTAGAGTTCCAATCATAAGTGCATATGATCCAAGAAGAGAAAGTATGTTATCTTATGCCTCTCCCTCAAATAGAATTGCAATAGTGATTACCGGTCTAGTAATGTAGTCCATTGTTTAGGGACAATTTCACAACTCCTACCATCACTTTTCCACACTCGCTATATTTACTTTATTGCTTCTTTATCTAAACAGCCCTTACTGTTTATTTGCGTGGTCTTTATTATCTTGCAAGTCTATCCAACAACACCTACAAAGTACTTCTAGTTTCATACTTGTTCTAGGTAAAGCGAACACTAAGCGTATGTAGAGTCGTATCAGTGGCAGATAGGACTTGAGAGAATATTTGTTCTACCTTTAGCTCCTCATTGGGTTCGACACTCTTACTTATCGAAAGAGGCTACAATTATCCCGTATACTTGCGGGTCATCAGCCACCACCATCCTTTCGCCCACCAACATCACCATCGCCATCCTCTACACCACCACCATCAACATCATCACCGCCACCACCCCCTCGGCCACTACCATCAACAACACATGTTCGGTCACCACCATCAACACCACCCCCTCGACCACCACCATCATTCCGAAGAGAGGTTTCCATGTTCTCTCCCCGAGTGAGCTCCCAATACTTTCTTGCGGTTTTATCCATTGTGTTTGGATTCATGAACATTATAGCGCGTTCCTCGGCCTTCTTGGATTCAAGATCTCTTCGACCGCCGACTTGATCTTCCAGTTCTCATCCTCCAACGCCTAGAGCTCATTCCACCTCGCCATATTCTCCTCTTTGCGTTAGGCCGCCAACATCTTCTTTGTCTCGGTCATTGTCACAAGTTCTTCTTTGTAAGTGCCACCGAATGCATTTCTCTTCTTTCTTTATTTTGCAATCTTATTTTATTTCCGGTATATTATTGGCATCTTCACCAACCTCGTCCTCGTCCGCAACGGATATGCTCAACCTTGACCCACTTCTCCTTCTTGCATAGCTCTTTATAGAAATGATGCAATGTGAAGGGCTTGTGGCCGAACTTGGTGTTCCGGTGCTTGAATAGGTCTTGGATGTAGGGGCCATAGTCCGCCACTTGCATAGCACTCGGTGGAGCATGAGTCACTTGGTCGATGCAACCGGATCAACGATTGCATTGGTCATGAATGGTGCTCCAACGGTGCCCAAGAGAACCTTGGGCACGGCTTGATCGGACGTCCACGGAGTTGTTATAGTGGTCGGTAATCCTCTCCGAAAATATGGTCTTGGTTTGATCCAATTCGATAGTTGCATCCATGGATATGGCGCACCAAGCATTGCAAAGCAATGTCCTCCTTTCTTTTGTAGTTTTGGGTGCATCACCTTGGGAGCTTGGCGCTTGCTTCGGTCACCTCCACAACCTCCTCCTCCTCGGCCTCCTCCTTCTCCTGCTCCATGTCTTGGGTGGCCAAATGATCCTAAAAAGAGTTGTAGCTGAGCTCATCAAGGCCAACACGGACGAGGACTCTAACGATGCGAGGAATTCGGCCGTGTTCATCTCTGAACTACAATATCAAAGCAACCACTATCAATAATCATTACCAATCACCAACAATCAATATTGGATATCGACAAGATGCAAGGTTTTTATCATTACCTTGTTGGCATTTCATCAAGCACTTGGCCACCATGATCTTGTTGCCGGCTGCGGCCGCCGCTCTTGCCGGAGCTGTCGCCATAGGGGCTGCTGGGGTTGCAGCACAAGGCGGCGGCCTCGGATGAGGCACCACTTTGGCCTTCTTCATCTTTTTCTTCGCGGCCGCCTCCACGAGCGCCGCCGCCGCCGCTGTCGGCTTTCGAGCCGGTTTGCCTCCGGTAGGGGCGGTGGGTTGGTGGCGTGCCGTTGCCGGAGAGGCAGTGGCCACCCCGGAGACCATTGGAGCGGTTGGAGGAGCTTGGACGTGGTGGGTCTTATTCATACCCAAACTTTTCTTCTTCGACGGCGGCGGCGGTGCGTGGGTGGTTTCTGGCAGCGAAAAGCCGGCGCCGGTGGCCGGCGGGGTGAGGGAAGGCGTCGGGCTAACCATTTCGGTAGACCCGACGGTCATTGGTGGTGGTGGTGTGGTGTGGTGGCTGCGTGGGTGGGAGATTGTGCGGCGGGAGGGGCGAGATAGAGAGGCGACACTTTTACTCGGCCCCGACGGGATGGAGTTAATTTAGGGAGATTTCGAGGAAAATAGGAAGGTGGAGTAAAAATTTTACTCCACTAAACCAGATAATGGATCGGCTAGGTGCGCTGTAAGAGAGTAAAACATATTTTTTACTCCCTTATGTCCTTTGAGGGGATCTGTTAGAAATGCTCTTAGAGTACATCACAACACATGCCCACCATTGCAGGCACACTGACCGGCTAACATCCGGATCACATTGTTGCATCCCAAATTCTAGAGAAATTTGAGGCCTTCTCTCAGTGCCGCCGCCTCTGCGCAAACCACATCCGCTACATGAGTTAGTTTTGCCGTGGCTGCACCAATGAAGTTACCGCGGTTATCACGTACAATGGCCCCACATCCTCCTGATTGATCGCCAGATAAAAAGCAGCATCCACATTAAGAACCTGCTGATTAGCAAGAACAACCGGCCACTCATTCAGTTTACGTGAGCTCCCCGTTTTCCAAGCTCCACGAACGAAGTTCAGGGTCAAAGCTTGGATCGCCATTGCCGTCCGCTGAGGGTTTTGGATTGTTTCTCCGCGAACAAACTGTCTGCGTTGCCACCATAAATACCAACAGGTTGCCGCTATAGCTTCTGGCAGATAAATCTCATCCGTGTACGTACCCTGGTGTTCATCATCACAAAGAAGAAATTCAAGTGTACCTGCACCAGTTCGATTGGTACTAGCTCCTGAAACCAAGACTTCAAGTCCCAACACTGCCCGGACTTCTCTAGCTCTGCTGCAGGTGAACAAAGCATGACAAACATCTTCCGCTCCTTCTGTGCAGTGCGGGCAATGCGACCTGCTGCCTATATGGCGATTTGTAAGAACACTATAACACGGGATTGCATTGTGTAGACATTTCCATATGAATATCTTAATTTTTGCTGGTAGTTTCAGTTGCCAAATTCTCTTCCATACCGGGTGTGGGGTTGAGCAACTCTGGTATCTATTCCTCTCATCTTCCTTCATATAAGTATCTTCCCAAAGTTTATGATAAGTGTTAGTATTGACCAAGTACAATAAGCTCGTTTGGTTGAAAAGTGATGGCACAAACTCAAGCAAACCTAAAGAGAAAGTACAAAAAACCAATTACTCATGGCCATCCACCTCATTGATGAGTTGTTATGACATTTATTTTTTGCCGACCTCCCCATCAAGTGTTCGTGCATACATATAGTTTTCATCATCTGTGGTTCATAGTGACCCCATAACCAGAAGCAGATAAAGATAGGATACTCATCCATTGTGCCCACATATTCTATCTCCGAGTATGCTAGTCATGGCGGATAGTACTCAAGACAGTACCTCTCATTTTATTTTGTTAAAGTCATGTTTTAGGAAATATGAAAGATATATTGGGCCATATATGCACACTAGCACAAATATGTTAATTAGATTTGGGAGGCATTAGGAAACGATTATCTTATAGACACCACTCCAAAACCGGTGAATCAAATGACATGTTTTCCTATGCGAATTGAGATGTATGCCATCTGTTTTCTTTGATTTTTCTATTCCTACGATCTTCTTAAAGTAGGCTGTGGTACACACTAGTAGAAAAAGGCTCATTTGTCGGTTCTAGAACCGGGACTAAAGGGTCGGTACTAAAGCCCCCCCCCTCCCCCTTTAGTCCCGGTTCTTATACGAACCAGGACTAAAGGCCCTCCACGTGGCCGTTGTGTGGAGCTCCACCTTTAGTCCCGGTTGATAACACCAACTGGGACTAAAGGTTTTTTTTGAATTTTTTTCTCGATTTTAAATTTCTAAATTATTTTATAATTTAATCTCTAATCATTACTCATCACTGCTCAATTTAACCTCTAATCTCTAATCACCCCTCATTATTTCAAATCATCTAACTTCCCGGCCGGTCACCCATCCTCTCACTACTCCAGTCTACTGCAGCCTGAGCACGCTTAACTTTCGGGTTCTATTCCCCCTCGTTTCCAAGTCTGCACTTGTTGTTTTTCTGACAATAGTAAGATGCCAATCCTATTAACCCTCAGGAGTTTAGCTTGAGCATGAAGTCACACGTTTCACTGTTTGAGTTTGAATCTATTATTCTAAAAAACAATAATTATTTAGTAACACTAATATTTCTTGAATAAGTAGTTTGATCATAGTTTGACCACAGTTTGACCAGATTTGATCAAAATTCAAAATACTAAAATTATTATTTAGTAACACTAATATTCTTGAATAATTATTTAGTACCACTAATACCTCTTGAATAAGTAGTTTGACCAGATTTAACCAAAATTCAAAAACACTTTCAAGAATTTGAGGATTCTAAAAATTTGCAAATAGGCCTACGGCGGTCAAAATTGGGTGCGGATTTTTGTGCTGATTTTTTTGATATATTATGCATTTTTTCGACATCGTATGCAAAAGATATGGCCGTTTTACTTTTTCATAACACTTTTTTGCAAAACATGTCCAAATTTAAGTTTTTTAATTTTTCTAACTAAGTATTAACATAACTACATCTTGAAGTATTTTAATTTTTGAAGTTTTTATCATTTTCTTTTGCTTTTTATAAAATTGAAAAGGCGATCCACAGGAGGGGGTAGAGTTTGAAAATGAGACCTTAGTCCCGGTTTGAGACACGAACCGGGACTAAAGGGCACGCACCCTTTAGTCCTGGTTCGTATCTCAAACCGGGTCCCGGTTCGTGCCTTAAACCGGGACTGAAGGTCTAATCTTTAGTCCCGGTTTGAGACACGAACCAGGACTAAAGGGTGCGTGTCCTTTAGTCCCGGTTCGTGTCTCAAACCGGGACTAAAGGGCTCATTTGAACCGGGACTAATGCCTTTAGCCGCATGAACCGGGACCAATGGCCCCATGGGTACCGGTTCGTGACTGAGCCGGGACTAATGGGCTTATCTGGTCCGAACGAAAGTCATGTTTTCTACTAGTGACAATTTGCTGTCAGTAGCTACATTCTTGCCTGTGAATTTTATTAGACTTAACTTCCCAGTTGTTCTCCACATAGCTGTTTCCAGTGTACTGCAGTAATACGCGGCATATATATGCCTCGTCTAACTTATTTACATATTAATTCTGGATTTCAGAATTTTACCATTTGTTTCCATTGTGACAAGATAGTGACCCCTGTTGTCATGCGTTTTCATTTGGAGCTTATGTACGAACACTTGTGGCTTTCTCCTTTAAATGAGTGAGAACTGCAAGTTGTTTCAGGTTCTGCAGATTTTCTGACTAATATAACAACAGACCTGGCATTTATTGAAACTACACATGTACGCATTATCTAAGAAACTTTTCACACACTAATATCTGCATTTGCAATGGACACCACAAAGTTTCTCTACAGTACATACATAATTCCAGACAGGGCCGGGCCCATAGTGGTACCAAATGCGGCCCGCACAGGGCCCATAATTTTGGGGGGCCCAATGTTTCGTATATAGGCCTAGTATTTTTGAAAAAAAATGCATAGCAGCTGCCGCACTAGGCCGCTAGGCGTTGGAGCTGGGCCTGAGTTGAGGCCATCGAGCACTAGAGCTCGTCGGCTCGTCGCCTGACTCGATCGATCTTTCCCAATTCCTCCAAAAAAAAATATCGATCTATCCCAAAGAAAAAGGGAAACTGCTCTCTAGCGATGGAAACAGGATCTTGGGTAAAAAAAGGGATCGCTATACCAGTCAATCGGGATCGCCTCGATCACGAACAAGAACAGTTCCGTCGGCGCCGCTACAGGAGTCAGGAGACGAAAAAAAGGAGACGATAGTCTTGTCGGTGGTCGCCTTTGCCTCATCAGAGCGATCGGATTCAGACCGCTGTCGTTGCTGTCCTAGCTTCCTCTCTTAATTTTCAGACTCGTCGTCTCGTCGGATCAGTCCGTGATCGATTGACCGACTCCAGCCTCCAGGTTCTTAGCAAATCCTCTAATTTTTACTCTTAAATAATTCTAATTCTTAATTTCCTAATTAACTTTTGACAGGGATCGTTACTTCGTTAGAGATTGGTCTTACCTCCTCAATTAAAGATCACAGTGTAGCAGTTCAACCGGACATGGCCCAAAACTGGTGAGTTAGACAATTCGTCTAATTGCAAAACATTGACATTACAATTTTCTTCTGTGAGATATATATACACACATTATAATTCCTCATTAGTTTTCCCCGCAAAAAAATTTGCTCGTTAGTTCATTTTTTTTAGCGAGATAGGGCCCTGTTTTTTGTTTCGCACAGGGCCCCGGATTTTGCCGGCCCGGCCCTGATCCCAGACACCCTTTTCTCCCTGCTGATCAACAAAGAGTAGTCTCTGCACTCAACTGGCTACTCCCTCCATTCCAAAATAGATGACTCAACTTTGTACTAACTTGAAACGGAGGGAGTAGATCGCAAGCACTCCGACTCTCTCAACTGGCTAGATTTGCAGTGGCCTCTCTGCTGACTTAACATACTTACAAGTGGCCTCTTTAAGGCACTTAATTATGTAGTCTGCTGTATTTTCTGTTGCTAGTCGGCCTTAGGCCATCTGACTCTTCTTTTGTAAATTCTTAATCTATAATGCAAAGGCGGAGCACCTGCCATTAGCCCTAAAAAAAAGGATGGCAAACACTCTACGCTGATTGGACCTCCTGCAAGAACAAGATAAATCCTGATATTTTTTTTCAGCGCCTTGCACAGCGGGCAATATGTTGTGCCTAGCTTGTCCTTCTGTTCGCAAAAGAATTGGTACGTCACCACCTGGTAATTTAATCATGCCTCCTTTCCAGGTGCACGGCCAGAGTCATCGGAGCTAGATGTTTGCACTGCTTCCGAGAGCTGCGGGAGCACGTCAACCTGAGCGCGCAGGTGCACGGTGTAGTCCACGGCCTCGCGCAACAGAGTGGCCTCATCAACGGTGGAGTCCCGGCCTCCCGGTATCACCTCCCTCAGCGCCATGGTTCTGCTCCTCACCAGCCTCCACGCAACATCGTCACCACTGTCTGATCTCCTTCAGCACTTCTTCCGGCGGCAGCACCTCCTCACGATCCTCCTGCACCTCTGCACCTTGTACCCGCTGGATGCCGGTGCCAAGATGGCCTTGGGCCACCTCGCTCCGCCGCTGTGCGCAGCCGCCATGGCAACATCCACGGAGGACTTGACGGCGCGCTTCTTCTCGTGGAGGCTCATGGCGCCGTTACCGAAGGATGTGCTCGTGTGTGCCTGGAGCTGCAGACTAAGTAGGAGGTTCTTGAGGAAGGCCTGCTTGAAAGACTTGGTTCTGGTGTTAGGATCTTTCATGGCTTCTAGATCTTGTTTTGCTTGAGAAGAGACAGGATGTACTTGCTGTGGCAAGTAATGTCGATGGGTACCAGACACAGGGGCGCTCCTGCTGCTTAAATATGAGTGTCTCAGGCATCCATGTGGATGTTGTGTCACTAAAAGGCGCCTTGCCTAAAAATATTCCATATAGTAGGTGTAACATGCTTGTGTCACCCGCAGCTCAATCATAATCTCCCACACATGCACGCATGATTTTTGTCGTTGTTGCCGATAACAACGTTTTGTGCAGTGTCAGATCCGCATGTCGAGGCCATATTCTTGAAGCTTAAAAGTATACGACCATATTCTTGTGGTATGCTCATGGCATTTAATTGTGATCGCCTTAATATCACAGCTAGACGTGCTCATATTATTCCATGATGATGGTGATCGATCGCCTTAATTCGGCATGCATGTATTCAGGCATGTCATATTCTTCCATGATAATGAATGTTGAAGATGATGTGTTGTCTTATGCTATGCATGGACATAAAACCGACAAGTAGGACACGAGATGTCCACAAGCTTATTGTACTTGAAACGCATGATGATAACATAACTACTGGTTATCAGCTGGCTCGCTCCATGTCATCATCACACAGAAATGGCTTGAAAAGTTGAAAGAGAGTTTTGCTATATACACGTGTGGGAATACAGCACAACACCTGCCCACCATTGCTGGTACGCCGACATCTCAACATCTCATCATCACACATTGCATGTGCATTTACTACCTGCATTATCATAGTGTGTTGTCATTTTTGCTGGGCATGGATACAAGATGGACCATTATGATAGGGAAACACTTACTATCTATAGTCTGATAGATGTCCAGCCCCAGACCAATCCAATGCCGTCGATTCAACGAAATCTGACGCCTCACAAACTGTGTTTCTTATGTAAAAATAATAATCATTGGCAGGAATAACTACTGCAACCCCACGCGCAATTCTCTCCCCTAATATCTCGGCCCGATCTCCTCCACCTCCGCTCAGACCCCTTTCTCCCCTCGCCTCGCACGCAGCTGCCTCCAGCTCTCCTCGAGGTCGCCACCGCCTGCGGTGGGCTCTGACGGTGTTCGCTATTTTGGCGACCAGAATGAAGCAAATATTTAGGTTGTTCGAAACGAAATATTACGATGAAGCACTATGATTTTCGTGATGACAAGGAAACAAATATTTACGTCGTTGGAAACATGTTATATGAACCAATGAAGCATGTTAATTTTTAGTTGATGTGGACGCAGAAAAATTAGTCGACGGAAGCATAGTTTTGGTGCATTGCAAATGAATAGAAACGATTTTTTTGGGTGTAAAAATAACTTTTATTTGCACTGGAAGCAAATTTGGTACAGTGGGTACAAAGTTTGCCTCATAAGGAAACAAACTTCATGGCGCGGAAGCTTATTTCACCAGATTGATTATTTCCGTCCAAATCCAGAATTAGTTTCCTAAGATTTGTTTTGCTTCCTAAAATAATGGATTAGTTCACCAATCACGTGATCTGTGGACAATTATTAGTATCCTCTAATCACGCAAGGCTGTGCACAGTTATTAGCTTGGGAAACACTTCCTATCAAACAAACCATGCGTGGGATACTAGCAGATCGGACGGCAACCATGATTCTAATCCTACGGTCTTCTACTGATCTGATGGGAAGCAATTAGCAGTAGTCTGATTCCTAGTGCTGCCCATTATGATACGAGAGGCCCACAAGGTCTTTCAAAGTCTCAAGCGCATGATGATCATAACGAACATAATCACTGAGCTGGCTCCGGTGCTATAGCCACCGGCAACAGATAAAATGGCTTTCAAGAGTTGGAGACGTGGGAGCTCTGTGAGCCGAGAGGTAAAGACAAGACGCGCGCACATGCCCGCACAAAGCTTTGCTACATCTACGTCAAAAGTCTTACGAAACTTACGTACGAGCTTATGTGGCCTGATTTGTTTGGAAGTAAAAAAAAGGAAACGTTTCGAGCCGACGCACCGGTCGAACTTTCCGCCGGTCTCGTACGCCACGCTGGCTCACGCGATACGGAAACAACCACCCTGCAGGAGACACATATATATGGTGGGTCCCGCACGACTTTTCCTCCTTTTCTTCTACCTCCAGCCCATCACGACTCTGCTCCTCCACACACGCCCCACGCTGGTCGCATCCTCCAGAAACTCTCTCTACCGGCGGCGAGTGCTCGCCTGCGACGGCGCCCAACGCCGCCTCTCCTTCATGGCCGGCGAGCCCCTCTCCCTTCTTTCTCCCCAATTCGTATCCCCGCTAGCTCCCCACGGCCATGGCCTTCTGCAACTTTCGGATCTCAGCCATGGCCTCCGCCCAACTACGGCTCCGAGTCGCCGCCGGCGAAGCTGTGGGAACTGTCAGGGCGCAACAACTAGAGATGCAAGCCTGCAACCACGGGCACACGCTGAATGACGAGGACGGGCGGCGCTGGTCCTAGCAAATCTAACGTCGCGTTTTTTTGCTACATGCTTCAACCGGCATAACAATTTGCTACAACCGTCATAGGATTTTGCTACAACCACGTCACATTTTGCTACAACACACAGCCAGCGTCGCAGTTTTGCTACAACTAGCGTCGCTTTTTGCTACAACCAGCATCACGTTTTGCTACATCCATCACGACCAAGCTGCAACCCGCGACGGTGAACGACGGCTTTTTGCTGCAAGTGTGGTAGGTTTTTGCTACATCCAGCAATGACTTTTGCTACATCCATTTTTTTTCAAGATGCAGCGCCTGCTACCTAGCTGACGTCGGGCTGCAACCGACGGCAACAAGAGCTGCATCTAGCGGAGCTGCAACCGGCGACTAGTGTTGCCGAAGCCGTGACCATCACCAGCGAGGGGGAGCTGCAACCCACCGGCGAACTTTTTGCTACATGCGTGGATCCGGCGAGATACATGAGACAAGACGGCAGCGACCGGCGGCGAGTGCAGCATCCAGCAGCGCAGAGAGCGGCGGAGAGAGGGGGCGCAGGTGAGGTGGTTGCTGGCGGGCCAGGAGGACGTGCAGGTGAGCAGCGCCTGCGCTTCGTGCGGAGGGGAAGAAGAGCAGGGGAAGTCAACGCATAGATCGGAACTGCTCCTCGCTGGATCGTACGGTTGGGGCTGGACCGGCGGAACCGTTTGGGCCGGCGCACCGGCGCCTAGCGTCGCCCTAAAAAAAGGCCCATACTCACCCCGTGAAGTGGGAGGGAGAGGGTGATTTGTTTATAGGAAGGAAAGTTACGTAACATGCAGGCATGCATCGTCAACGTGGCATCGGCACTTGGTAGCAGCAACGCCAACGGGATGGGTATGTGTTGACGACCTGCATGTGACGGGCACTTCGCTGCCGTAGACGCATACACTCAGCTAGCTCTAATAGCCGGAGACGCGACCCTACGCCGTTTCCCCTGGCGACTCGGGGTGGAACATAACCACCGCCACTACTTCCCCTGCTCCTTTTCATTTCGCCGTCGTTCAGGGCGCCTTCGGTGAAGCCGGGCCGGCCTCGAGGAAGGAGGCGTTCGACACTTGCCTTCCAGCACATCACATGTGTGTTAAACTGTATATTGTTAGGATATAGGAGTCTGTTAATATTGTACTTATCTCCTGTAACTAACTGTATCTTGTGCCCTAGTTGCACCCATATAAATACATCCTGAGGCCACCAGGTTTGGTGCGCCGATCCACTCTTTCTCTCTCTCTCTCTCTCTCTCTCTCTCTCTCTCTCTCTCTCTCGTTTCACATGGTATCAGGCCTACGCGCTTGATTGCATCATGGGCTCCCCTATGGCTTCTGCTTCTTCTTCCTCTGCCCTAACCACGCTCTCCCTCCCCGCCGCCTTCAATGGGCCGCCGGCCTCTGCCGTTCCTCCACCCTCCGCTAGCCTTATCACTGCCAAGCTCACCACCTCCAATTTTCTCCTCTGGAAGGCTCAAGTTCTTCCCCCTCTGGGCATATCTGGCGCCACGGGCTACGTCGACGGCACGCTCCCTGCTCCCTCCAAGCTTCTGGACCTCGATGACAAAGGGGTGTGTGCTCCCAATCTGGAGTATGCCACCTGGTTTCGCCAGGATCAGATTGTTCTCAGCTATCTCCTCGCATCTATCTCCGATGAGGTGCTGCAGCAAGTGCATCAGCTGGAGACTTCTCGGGCCATCTGGTCTCATGTCGAGAAGATGTACACCACCCACTGTCATGCCAGCATCGTCCAAATCAAGCTGGACATGGCGGTCTTCAGGAAAGGAACTCTTTCCATGGCGGATTACTTCACCAAGATCCGCGCCAACGCCGATCCGTTGGCAGTTGTCAGCCGCCCCATGCGCGAGGAGGACATCATCACCGCTGTCATCACCGGCCTTGACAGCGACTACGAGCCCCTCATCACCGCGTACACCACCCGTCCCAAGGGCATGTCTCTTGGTGAGTTTTACTCCCATGCGATCTCCTTCGAACGGCGCCATGAGTACAACGCCGCTCGTCTTCATCTTCAGCATGGTGGCTCCTCCATCAAATACGTCGCCCGGGACTCCAACGGCAACACCAATAATAACTCCAATCGGGGCAAGGGCAACTACCATGGAAAGGGCCGCGGCAACTCTGGAGATCGCGGCGGCTACAACAACAACTCCCACAGTGGCGATCGCGGGAACCGCGGTGGTGGTGGCACGCGCCAACAAGGCGACTTTGGTGGAAACCGCGGCGGTGATCGCAGTGACTACGGCGACCGCGGCGATAACCGCGTCCAGTTCCAGTTCTGCCGTGGCCCTGGGCATTACGCCTGGGAGTGTGGCCAACGCTACAACCATGCGTTTCAACCTCAACAGTCCAAGATGACCGGGCTTGCCGCTGCTTCTCCCCCTTCCATCTTAGGTGATCCTGCTTGGTTCACTGACACCGGCGCCATGGACCACATCAACGGCGATCTGGATCGCCTCACGATCCGGGAGAAGTACCCAGGAAGAGATCGCATCCACACAGCTGACGGATCAGGTTTGCACATAGCTCATCCTGGTCATGCAATTCTTCCTACTCCCTTGCCAATCTCAAACTTCACAATATTTTGCATTTTCCTAATGCTGACAAGAACCTGCTTTCTGTCAATCATCTTGCCGTTGATAATCATGCTTATCTAAAGTATTACCCTACTCATTTTTTCATGAAGGATTTGATCACCAAGAGGGTTCTGCTTCAAGGCATATGTGAGAATGGGCTATACCCCATTCGGCCGTCATCTCATCATGCCCTGTCTTCGGTTTGGCTGTCAGCTGAAGATTGGCACGCCAGGCTTGGCCACCCATCCACTCAAGTCGTTCAGCATGTTTTCTCATCCAATAAACTAGCTTCTTCTAGTCGGTCTATGACCCATGTGTGTAATGCATGTCAACAAGGCAAAGCACACCAGCTTCCCTTTCCTAGATCCTCGAGTGTTTCTTCTACTCCATTAGAACTTATTTTTTCCGGATGTGTGGGGACCTGCCAAAACTTCTTCTGGTGGGTTCCAGTACTATGTTTCATTTATTGATGATTATAGTAAATTTGTGTGGATCTACCTTCTCAAAAGAAAATGTGATGTGTTTGATGTTTTTCGTGACTTCCTTGCTCATGTTGAACGCCTTCTATCTTGCAAGATTTTATGTGTTCAATCAGATTGGGGTGGGGAATACGAGAAGCTTAGCAACACGTTTTTTCGCCAAATTGGCATTATGCATCATGTTTCTTGTCCACACACACACCAGCAAAATGGTTCGGCCGAAAGGAAGCACCGTCATATTGTTGACATGGGACTCTCTTTACTTTCACATGCGTCCATGCCACTTAGGTTTTGGGATGAGGCCTATCTCTTAGCTTGCTATCTTATCAATAGACTCCCTAGTCATGTCATTGGCAATCTTAGTCCTATGGAAAAACTATTTCACACCAAACCAGACTACACGTCACTTCGCACATTTGGTTGTGCTTGCTGGCCGAATATGCGTCCCTACAACACGCGCAAACTTGTCTTTCAATCCCAACAGTGTGTGTTTGTTGGCTATAGCATTCGGCACAAAGGATAGAAATGTCTTCATCTACCCATGGCTCGTGTCTATATCTCTAGAGATGGCACGTTTGATGAAAAAGTTTTTCCTTTTGCCTGCCCTTCTACCTCTCCCATACCACCCCGCGTTGCAGAACAAACCATCCTTTTATTTCCGCATGACCACATGAACTATGGTATATCTGCTTTGTCTACTAACCTGGATGCAGGATCCCCTTCGGCGCAGACGATCCCAGGTGTGGCAGGCGATCCCGCATCCGAGGAAGATCTGGGCACAGGATCCAGCCTCGGATCACGCGCCCTCTCCGGACAGCGGCCCGCCAGGCGATCGCGGGGCGCGGTTGGCCCACGTGGCGCCCTCTGACGGCCTGGTCGCCCCATCGCCCGTCCCGTCCCCATCCGTGGCGGGGCCCGCCACTGGCCCGCTCCCTGCCGCCTCCGACCCGCCACGGGCAGGCACCCACATGCCTGCTCGCCAGCCAGTGGGCCGGCCCTGTCCCGCGCCAGGCGCGCCCGCGTCGCCCGGTCCCTCCTTGGGATTGCCGCGGGATTCCTCTGCTGCGCCTGCTGGCGACATGGGAACCCAGGCGGATCCGATTCCCTCTGCTGCGTCTGCTAGCGACACGGGATCCCAAGAGGATCCGATTCCCTCCGCAGCTCCCGCCTCTAGATCTTCTGTGCCTAGGTCTGCTGCACCGCCTGCACATACGATGGTGACACGCACACGCGATCATACTCGCAAGGTTGTTCAACGTACGGGCGACACCATTAATTACGACCCGTCCAAACGTGCTTTTCTGGTCTGCCGGGAACCCCGTGATCATCGTGAAGCCATGGCATCTCCAGCTTGGCGTGCCGCTATGCAGTTTGAGCTTGATGCACTTCATCACAATGGTACGTGGACTTTAGTTCCACCACCACCCCATGTCAATGTCATTGACGGCAAATGGGTTTATAAAATCAAGTACAAAGCTGATGGCACTGTTGATCGTCACAAGGCACGTCTTGTTGCCAAAGGATTCAAACAACGCTATGGTCTCGACTATGATGATACGTTCAGCCCAGTTGTCAAACCAGTCACTGTTCGTCTGGTTCTTTCCATTGCTGTCTCGCACGGTTGGTGTCTGCGCCAGTTGGATGTTCAGAATGCTTTCCTTCATGGAGTTCTTCAAGAACAGGTATATATGCGGCAACCTCCTGGATTTGTGGATCCTCATGCTCCTCGGTCTTTGTGCAAACTGCGGAAAGCTATATATGGACTCAAACAGGCACCTAGAGCCTGGTACTCTAGGCTAAGCTCTCAACTGCTTCAACTTGGTTTTGTGGCATCTAAAGCAGACACGTCCTTGTTTATCTTCCATCGTGGAAGTGTCACCATGTTCATGCTTGTCTACGTGGATGCCATTATTGTGGCCAGCTCCTCGCCTACTGCAACGACCAAATTGCTTGCTGATCTCCATGCCACATTTGCTCTCAAGGATCTTGGTCCCTTGCACTTTTTCCTTGGAGTTGAGGTGAGATTGTCGCCACAGGGGATTATGCTCTCTCAACATAAGTACATTAGCAACATTCTTCAGCGTGCTAACATGGAGAATTGTAAGGTTTCCACTACTCCCATGTCCTCCAATGAAAAGATCAACAAGGATAGTGGGGTACCTCTCTCTCAGGATGACAACACTAAATACCGTAGCCTGGTTGGCGCCCTTCAGTATCTGACGCTGACTAGGCCAGATATTTCCTTTGCTGTGAATTGTGTTTGTCAGTTTCTCCATGCACCAACAACTGTACATCTTTCAGCCGCTAAACGGATCTTGAGGTATTTAAAGTACACCCGTGGCATGAGTCTGTCCATCCGCAAGTCTCCGTCAATGGTGTTAAGTTGCTTCTCTGACGCAGACTGGGCTGGGTGTAGTGACGATCGCAGGTCTACAGGAGGGTTTGCTGTTTTTCTTGGTCCCAATCTTGTCTCTTGGAGTTCCAGAAAGCAGGCCACCGTCTCGCGATCTAGAACGGATTCTGAGTACATGGCCATTGCCAATGGTACAGCTGAGACAATCTGGGTACAATCTGTTCTTGGAGAGATTGGAGTCTTTATGCCACGTCCTCCAATATTGTGGTGTGATAACCTGGGTGCCACTTACCTGTCAGATAACCCAGTGTTTCATGCCAGGACAAAACATATCGAGGTGGATTTCCATTTTGTTCGTGAAAGAGTTGCAGCCAAAGCATTGGATGTTAGGTTCATCTCTTCCAAAGAACAAGTCCCTGACATCTTCACCAAACCGTTAGCTGAGGCACCTTTTGTCTCAAACAGATACAATCTGAATCTTCGTGCAGGAAGTTCAGATTGAGAGGGGATGTTAAACTGTATATTGTTAGGATGTAGGAGTCTGTTAATATTGTACTTATCTCCTGTAACCAACTGTATCTTGTGCCCTAGTTGCACCCATATAAATACATCCTGAGGCCACCAGATTTGGTGCGCCAATCCAATCTCTCTCTCTCTCTCATTTCACAATGTGTGTGGTGATGTGTCCAACGCTGAGGCACTTTCTCTAGGTGGCAAGACGGTAGATCATGGCGACACGGCAGCTCCTGGGAAAGGCGGAGCGGCAAGCGGCAAGTGTGCGGGACTTCTTTTATGGTTCCCCTTGCAGTAGGCACCTCACAACCTCACAAGAACAAGCCCCCGACAGTAGACACCGGATCTGAAGAGAGGAAACTCTACGAAGACTCATCGTTGACCACCACATCCACCCCTGTAGTGAGTAGCACCACCACACACCGCAACCTGGTCCCTGTCCTAGGAACTCGATCTGAGGCCAGACCACCACATGCATCGAAGCGCGCTAGCAGTGTGTCATATTTCCCTTGCTATTGTTTCTTCTTATAAACCATGTGTCTTCGATCCGGGAAACTGGAACTATTCTATTGACAAGTGCTTGCAGAAACAACCTTAGCAGACATATCCTTGGTTTCGATAACATTGTGTAAGCTATGTGGAAAAATAAAACCATCTGCATCCGAAACCTGATCAAAGGTAATCAATCCTTTTTCCGATGCCGTTGCCGGGAAGTATTGTTGCTACCTTAGTAAGTTCACTAGATCCCTTGTTTTTATTTTTATTTTTTTACTTTTTCCTTGGTTTATCTTTACACAAGTTTATCAAAAACTCAAAAAGATTAGTATTTTGGCTACCAAATAGCCTGGGGAATTTGCAGCTCTAGATGAAGATTTTATGCGTGCTCCTATTTCACAACCTGCAGTTCCAGCTGAACAATTTGATATTAATCTCACCTTTTTAGTTGTTATACCATGGTTCAGTAAAACCAGTTCAGAGACTGCTTTTGAAAATGCATGTATGCATCGACATACTTTTACTATTTGTTTCCATGGAGAAAAGACAGTACGTTACAGTGACTGTTATACAAGTTTTCCACAGTACGTAATTCCTGGCATCATTTTCTCAAGCTATCTAGCACGCATGCACGAACATACCTTGAATTTCAAACTACACACGCAAGCACGGTTTATGCAACTTTCCACACTCTCTAATACCTTTATTTTTTTAGATACAACTGCAGTACATAATTCCTTGCACCATTTTCTCTGCTGATCTACAGAGAGTACCATATAGACATATACCGATCTGACCTCCTCGAAGACAAGACCAAATCCTGATGCATATATTTCTTTACCGGTCTGCACATGGCAAGGTTGTGCCTATTTCTTTCATGATCATCACGGAGACAATGCTTTTCTTATTGCAGAGGCACTGGCACAACACTAGCACATACTTAATCACTGCTGACACTGCACGCCAAATGAGCAAGGTATTACTTCCATACTGAAAATAACCAATAAATGGGACTAAGCAATTAGATTGCCACGTACCCGCCGGGAGCAGCCGAGCAGGAGCTGGATCTTTGCACGGCTTCCGATAGCAGGCGGAGCATGTCGACCTGAGCGCGCAGGTGCACTGCGTAGTCCATGGCCTCGCGTAGTAGGGTGGCCTCGTTGACGGTGGCGTCCCGGCCTCCGGGTATCACCTCCCTCAGCACCATTATCCTCCTCGCAACGTCGCCACCACTAGCGCGACCTGATCTAATCCAGCTCCTCTTCCGGCGGCAGCATCTGCTCACCATCCGCCTGCACCTCTGCACCTTGCACGCGCTGGATGATGGTGAGACGGCCGCCGAGGCCAAGATGGCCTTGGGCCACCTCGCGTCGGTGCGGGAGGCACGACGCGCGGCCACCATGGCGGCGTTGGCGGAGGACTTGATGGCGAGCTTCCTCTCGTGGAGGCTCATGGCGTCGCTGCCGAAGGAAGTTCTCATGCGTCCCTGGAGCTGCAGGCCGAGGATGAGTTTCTTGAGGAAGGCCTGCTTGAAGGTCTTGGTGCTGGTTTTAGGACCTTGCATGGCTTCTATATCCTCTTCTCTTCCTTTTTCCCTGTAGCAGAGGCCAGATGTACCAGAAACAGGGGCTCTCCTGGTGCTTAAAATAAGACTAGTCTCCGGCATCCATGTGATGTCACTAAGAGCCTCACACATGCACGCCTGATTTTTGTCATTGTTGCCGATAACAACGTTTTGTGCAGTGACAAATCTGCATGTTGGTTACTTGAAGCCTAAAAGTACACGACCTCATACAATCATACTCATGACATTAATTGCGATTGCCTTCATATGGCAGCTAGACATGTTCATATTCCTCCATGATGATCGTGATCGCCTTAATTGGGCATGCATGTATATATGAAGGCGTGTCATATTCTTCCTTGATAATGATGTGTTGTCGTATGCTACGCATGGAGGTAGAGCCGACAAGTACGACGCCAGATGTCCACAAGCTTGCTTAATGTACCCAAACGCATGATGGTAACGTAATTACTAGTGATCAGCTGGCTCCATGTCATGATGACACATAAATGGCTTGAAAAGTTGAAAGAGAGTTTTGCTATATACGCATGTGGGAATACAGCACAACACATGCCTGGTACGCTCACATCTCAAATCTCATCATCATAGTGTGTTGTCATTTTTGCTGGGCATGGATACAAGATGTACCATTATGATACGAGATGCCGACAAGGTCTTTCAAAGTCTCAAGCGCATGATAATGATAAGAAACATAATCACTGAGCTGGCTCCCGTAATATGTTCACCAGCACCGGAAAAAATGGCTTTCGAAAGTTGGAGACGTGGGAGCTCCGGGAGGCAAGAGGTAAACACAAGACGCGTGCACATGGCCCTCACATGCAGCGTCAGCGTGACACTAACACTTGGCAGCGGGAGCGCGAACAAGATGGATATTTGTTGACCACGTGCATGTGATGAGCACTGTGCTGCCGTAGACGCATATGATCAGCTAGCTCGGACAGCTGGAGGACTTTAGAAGACATCCCGATGTTGGTATGTCTTAAACGACCGAATAACTTGTGTGTCTTTTAGAGGTACACATATTCATGTGTTCTATTTCAAAATTGCTTGTACATGTGTATTAGGGTAAGTGTATATGTGCAACTTATCTTGACTATATTGGAAATGGCATCCTCACTGCACTCATGTTTCTCAAGGTTTGAAAAGATTTCAGTTGTAGGGCAAAGTTTGTTTACAAATAATGTTTTGGCTAGCCCATATTTGGCATAACCAGTTCTTACAAAAACTTGTAGAGATAAGCCAGGTAGTTTGTTTTTAAACCAATTAATACCTCATATTTTTTACTCGTGCAGACACTGTCAAAAAAACTTTCCCATGAAACTAACCGTGCTCGAACCAGACTCTTCTTGGGTCTAGCAGACTAAGAGCTCTTAGTCTGCTAGACCCAAGAAGAGTCTGGTTCCTCTTACTCTGGAATCTCTTGATAACTCTGATCATCTCGTGCATCGTGGGACCATATAGTAAGGGTGCGGGCGACTATGCAGTTCAAGATAATGTACAGCTACAAGCAAATCTTTTTCTAATGTCTTCCAAATCTAACATTTTCGTAGTAATGTGTGTGTGTGTGCGCGTGCTAATGTACATTCTATATTTTGCTGAAACATGACTTTAGTAGAGTAAAATTGAGGACAATGGTCTTGAGGAGTAATGTATCCATAGTTGCTACCTCACTTGAGATGAATAACCTATATGTATCTTTCTTCGATCTGTTCCTTGCTAGGTGATAATTACAAACCATGGTGGATGTGAGCTATATATACACTTGTTTGGTGAATGGGAGCTAGGAAGAAGTAAATGCAGTAATAATTCATTGCACTAGTCGCCACCCCGTGCACCTCCACGGTCTAGCTATTATTTTGATACATAATAATTAACAGATTTATATTAACATCCGTAACGTAGGAGGTTAAACTTCAGATATCATAATACGGGACAAATGATAAGCTATTTGAAACAATGAGAACAAACAATGATCACATGTATTTGTTTATTTTTCTAACTTCATGCAGATTGGTACATCTTTTTTACTTGAGAAAAGTATACTTTACATCCTCAATTTTTTACGGAGTCTAGATTTAGTCCTTCAACTATGAAACCGAACAACTTGCACCCTAAACTTTTAATACCGACAAATTCCGTCCCTCGACACAACTGAAGCTGTTTCTAAGCTACATTGGCATGTTTTTGACCGGTCAAAGTCCAGGTAACCGTATTTCTCTATCCTAATCGTCCTATCTCTTCTTCCCTACTGTTAGACTCTGTATATACTGGGCTCCACTTGTAATTATGTTGTATATGTCTATATAATGAAAAGGTCACCCCACGTTGGAGGTGTGCCACAAACCCTAAAACCCTTTGTCTAATATGGTATCACGCCTATCGATCTAATCCACGACTTCCGCTCCATCGCCACCGCCAGCCGCCGCCATGTTGCAACCGGCCGCCTACACAGCCGCTGCCCTAGCAGCGGCCCTCGCTGCCTCGACTACCGCCGCCGCTGGTGCGGTTCCCCGCCCCGTCGCCACGGACCATGCCTTCCTCCCGCCGTCGCTCGCGGCTCTCCTCTATGGAGGGGCTGCGCCCTACACGATGGAGAGCACCCTTGGCCCCTTGACGACGCGATCTGCAGGCTACCAGTACGCCGGACCCGTCGCCTACCAGTACGCCGACCAATCATCGTCGCCTGCTCCATCTACGCTGCTCCCGGCCGTCTCGTACCCCCTGGTACCTGCGCCGCCACCCTCGGCCGTCTCGCATCCGATGATGCGCCCGGTCGAGCCTGCTCCTGCTGCTCCCGTCTACAACGCAGCAGGCTACCCTGCCACCGACGTCCCCCACGCGGACCACGTCGGATATGCTGCTCGTCCTATGTACGGTGCCCCGTATGGCTCTTCACCGGCAGCGCGTCGCTCGTATGGAGCGTATCCTGCTCCCGTCGCCGCTGCGGCCCCTTCACCGTATGGCCCGCTGGCCGCGTACGGTGTGCCCCCGTCCTACGGCACCATGGCGTATGGCGCCTCACTGTCGCTGTCCGCGGCGTATTTCGCTCCACAGCCGCCGCCGTCCGAGCCGTCGCCGTACATGCATCTTGAAACTGCTTTGGCCGCGATCTCCTCGCCGCCGTTCCTGTTCTCGCACCTCCTCCCGGTCAAGCTTAAGCCGGATAACTACCTCTACTGGCGCGCGCAAGTGCTTCCCCTCCTTCACAGCCATTACTTGGAGGGCTTCGTCGATGGCACCCTGCCATGTCCACCGCCGCATCATCCCATGTTTCGCGCATGGATTGCTCAGGACCAAGCCATCCTCTCGGCGATACAATCCTCCCTGGGTGAGGGTGTTGCCGGGCTGGTTCTCTTTGCCGCGACATCTCATGAGGTGTGGGACATCCTGGAGTCGAGCTTTTCATCTCAGTCTACTGCGCAGAGCATGTCCCTCCGCGCGAAACTTGCTGACACGCGCAAGGACAGCGGTACAGTGACCACCTTCTACAACAAGATCAAGAAGTTGGCTGACACTCTTGCTTCCATTGGAGAGCCCCTTCATGACAGCGAGTTCACATCCTTCATCCTAGCCGGTCTCGACAGCGACTACGACTCGCTTGCTGAGGTGATTAATGAACGTAAGGAGCCTCTACGTCCTCAGGAACTCTACAACCGTCTCTTGTCAACGGAGCAACGGCTCAATGCGCGTCGCCCCAACATCTCCACCGACTCCTCCGTCAACGCCGTGTACCGCGGCAAAGGCGGTGGCCGTGGCCCCTCTGCAGCTTCCTCGAGAGGAGGGGGCAAGTCTGGTGGTGGTGGTGCGCCCTCGTCGCCACAGCAGCAGTCCCCGCGCTCTGGCGCCCCGGTGGTCGTCATTGATGGCCGCGCCTGCGCCTGCTGTACCGCCTGTGGTGCTGCTCAGCCATGTCAACTCTGTGGCCTGCCTCGTCATGTCGCCTCTCGCTGCCATCGCCGCTTCAAGACGGACTTCCTTGGCCTCGGCAATAATGGCAAGGGCAACGAGCGTCAAGTTAACATGGTGCAACAGGGTCACACCCCTTCTTATCCTGTTGATCCCTCTTGGTACATGGACACTGGAGCAACCACACACGTCACCAACGAGCTGGGCAAGCTAACTGTCCAGCAGCCTTACCGCGGGCATGACAAGGTTCACACAGCTAACGGGGCAGGTATGCGCATTTCACATGTTGGTCACGCATCACTTCTCACAAGCACCTCTAGGACATTGCATCTTAGAAATGTTCTTCGTATTCCCACAGTTGCACGTAATTTACTCTCTGTTCCTAAACTTACACAAGATAATAATGTTTTCTATGAGTTTCACCCGTTTCATCTCTTTGTTAAGGATCGTGCTACGAGGAACATACTTCTTAGAGGTTGCTACTGCCATGGTCTATATGCGCTTGACGCCCCCATCGACGTTCCCGCTCCTGCTGCTACGTTCCAAGTCTTCAGTGGTGTCCGTGTGTCTCCATCACTATGGCACTCTCGTCTTGGTCACCCAGCATCTCCCATTGTTCGCCATGTCCTCCATCGTCATGAGCTGCCATCCGAGTCCAGTAATAAAGATGTCTCTGTCTGTGATGCCTGCCAGCAGGGCAAGAGTCACCAGTTACCTTTTTCTGTTTCTACACATATAGTCAAAACTCCTCTTGAGCTTGTGTTTTCAGATGTATGGGGTCCTGCTCAGCTGTCCGTTAGTGGGCACGAATATTATGTCAGTTTCATTGATGCTTACATTCGTTTTACCTGGATTTATCTTCTTAAGCATAAGTCTGATGTGTTTAATGTGTTTTTACAATTCCAAGCACATGTTGAGAGACTCCTAGATCATAAAATCATTCATGTACAGTCAAACTGGGGGGGGGGGTGAATATCGCAACCTCAGTACCTTCTTTGAGAAACTAGGAATTGCTCATCGTGTTTCTTGCCCACACACACATCAGCAGAATGGTTCAGCTGAACGTAAGCACCGTCATATTGTTGAAACTGGTTTAACCTTGCTTGCTCATGCATCTGTCCCGTTTCGTTTTTGGAGCGATGCTTTTACTACAGCCTGTTTTCTTATAAATTGGCTTCCTTCGCGGCTCCTTCATATGAAAACTCCACTTGAACTCTTGCTTGGTCAGACTCCTGATTACACGTTTCTTAAAGTGTTTGGTTGTGCGTGTTGGCCGCATCTCCGTCCGTATAATAATCGCAAGCTTGAGTTCCGATCCAAGAAGTGTGTCTTCCTAGGGTATAGTTCTGTTCACAAAGGGTACAAGTGCCTTCATGTCCCGTCTAATCATGTGTATATCTCCCGCGATGTTGTTTTTGATGAGCACGTTTTTCCCTTTGCTGCTCTTCCCTCACCTGATACAAGCTCCACACCGCCAGTGCACCCATCCACTATATTGCCTGATCAATTTGTAGATGCTGCACATTCGCCCTCTTTGTTGTCTAACCATGGTGCAGGTACTGGGAGATGTGCGCGGCTTGAGCTCCTGGATGAGGCTGACGCTCCGGCTCCCTCGTCCTAGACGGCCACATCATCACCGCCCGCCAACGTCGATCGGCTGGCCTCATGCATGTCCCATGCAACGAGCCCGCCCGTGCCCGTGACCGCGGCTGCTGCACCGCGCGTCCCCACTCCGGCCCAGTCGCCGCCTCTGCTGACTGGCGCGTCGGCCCAGCGGGCCGTCTCGTCCGCGCCGTCATCCTTGCCTTCGCTGCCTGGGTCATCACCTGCACCGACGCCTGGGCCGTCCCCGCCTGGGAGCCCCCTGCCTTCGACGCCTGGGCCGTCTCCGCCTGGGAGTCCCGCGACACCAACGTCGCCCGTGCGGCAATTATCCTGCTCGCCTGGTTCAGCGTTGACCTCGAGCGGGTCGGCCTCTCCTGCTGTGTCTTCGTTGTCACCGCCACCGACTGCATCAGCCTCTACTACGACGGATGCTGCGTCCCCTTCATCATCCTCACCATCGGTCTCGCCACCTGCTCCGCCTCCGGTGTTGCGTCCTCACACACGCAGCAAAAGTGGGATCTTTCGTCCTAAAGAAAGAAAGGATGGCACGGTGGCCTGGCTTGCGACTTGCATGGCGCAGGCCCAGTCCGATCCTACTGCTGAGCCTCGGCATTTTCAAGCTGCCCTGAGTATCCCACACTGGCGTACTGCGATGGAACAAGAATACCACGCTCTTCTTAAGAATGAAACGTGGCGACTGGTTCCTCCCACGGCTGGTGTCAACATCATTGACTCAAAGTGGGTTTTCAAGGTAAAATGACATGCTGATGGTTCCATCGAGAGATACAAGGATCGACTGGTTGCTAAAGGATTCAAGCAACGCCATGGCCTTGATTATGAGGACACCTTCAGTCCCGTGGTCAAACCGACCACGATCCGGCTTCTGCTCTCACTGGCAATTACCCGTGGATGGTCTCTTCGTCAGCTTGATGTTCAGAATGCCTTCCTTCATGGTGTTCTTGAGGAAGAGGTTTACATGCGTCAACCTCCTGGTTTTGTTGATCCAGCTCGTTCGCAGCATCTGTGCCGTCTTGTTAAGGCACTCTATGGTCTGAAGCAGGCTCCACGTGCTTGGCATGCACGTCTTGGCACCACTCTTCGGGCTCATGGATTTGTTCCCTCTCTGGCCGATACATCGTTATTTCTTCTTCAACGACCTATAGTTACTATGTACCTCCTGGTCTATGTTGATGATATCATCCTGGTCAGTTCCTCGGACTATGCTGCGGATCGCCTGGTTTCTGCTTTGAGTGCTGACTTTGCTGTTAAGGATCTTGGGCAGCTTCACTATTTCCTTGGCCTTGAAGTTTTGTCCTCTGGTTCTGGCTTGACTCTCACTCAGCAGAAGTATTCTCTTGATATTCTTCGGCGGTCTGGTATGCTTCAGTGCAAAACAGCTACTACACCTATGTCCTCCACTGACAGACTGTCTGCTCATGATGGTTCTCTTCTACCTGCTGATGAGGCTACTGAGTATCGCAGCATTGTTGGTGGCTTGCAGTACTTGACTATCACATGTCCTGATATATCCTATGTTGTAAACCGGGTCTGCCAGTTTCTTCATGCTCCTCGAGACTCTCACTGGGCTGCAGTTAAGCGCATCTTGCGTTACATCCGGTCCACTTCTTCTTATGGCTTGCATCTGCAACCGGCCCCCTGTGGTGAGCTCTCTGCGTTCTCTGATGCAGACTGGGCTGGGAGTCCGGATGACAGACGATCAATGGGGGGATATGCAGTGTTCCTTGGTTTGAACTTGATCGCCTAGAGAGCTCATAAACAGGCAACGGTGTCTCGCAGTAGCACTGAAGCTGAGTACAAAGCAGATGCAAATGCCACAGCAGAGCTTATTTGGATCCAGTTCTTGCTCAGAGAGTTGAAGATTTCTCACAAGCAGCCGCCGGTATTTGGTGTGATAACATTGGTGCGACGTATTTGTCTTCAAATCCAGTCTTTCATGCTCGCACCAAACACATCAAAGTTGATTACCACTTTGTCAGGGAACGTGTTGCCCAGAAACTGCTTCTTATCAAGTTCATCTCCTCGAAAGATCAACTTGCTGACATCTTCACGAAGCCATTGCCTCTTCCTCAGTTTGAAGGGTGTAGGCGCAATCTCAACCTAGTGAATTCTTTTGAGCATGGTTAAGATTGAGGGAGGGTGTTAAACTCTGTATATACTAGGCCCCACTTGTAATTATGTTGTATATGTCTATATAATGAAATGGTCACCCCACGTTGGAGGTGTGCCACAAACCCTAAAACCCTTTGTCTAATACCTACTATTATTTCTCTAATGGGCATTTCATCGAGCATTTAGAGTGCATCGGCTGCACAAGCGCTGTGGTGGCATGCTAGGATGCCGGCAGCGATGACGCCCAGCTAGCGCTGGCTCTGAAGCACGTCTGTCTTAGTTGTTGTACCGACTGGTGTCCCTGTTGATGTGTCGGCCGAAGGGAACCGTGTTGCAGCTCATCGGGAGTAGCACAGGTCACCATATCTAGGCGCTCCACCTTGCCGTTGTAGTAAACCAAACCACACCAAAGGAAGCGACGCCGGAGGCCCTAAATTGCCGACGCCCAAATCGTCTTCCTCAAATCTAGTGACCGTCACCGCGTCGCGATCTCCTCCTCCTGCGATCTCTGCTTGTCCCCGTCGACTTCCTAAGCTCCCCATGGTCCTACCAAAGCATCCTCCCAAGAAGCCCCTCGTCCACAAGCTCACCTAGCCGTGAACCCATGCTCCGCCGCCAGCTGCTGTCGACGCAACCGTCGCTCCGGTGCTTACCTGCCGCGCTTGAGCATGCGTACGTGCTATAGGTGAGCCCCTGGTCGTTTCTCCCCTCTCCCCGAGCTTCCCCATGCCATCTAGCTCGCTGCCCACATAGCGCCGCCCACTGCCTCCATGGGACATCGTCCCCGGCAAAACTTCGGCCACCCCGCATGTAAGCAACCTACTGATATATTGCTCGATCTAGCTCTTGCTCACGGATTCAAGTCACGATTTAGGGTTACAATCTCTGGATACACGAATTGGGAAGGAAGAGGAAAGAGGAAAAGAGCCGCCGCCGGGTTCGTGTCGTGATCCACTGGATGGATCTCTCTGGTGGGTGAAGACGCGTTAAGTAGTTGGCACCGTCACACCCACTCCGGGCCGCTGATATTGGAGTTGGGACGCCTCTGCCTGGTGGGCCGAGCTGGTGGCGAGGCCGGTTCGCTTCTGGGCTTTGGCGCTGGGCTGCTTGTGGCCTTGACACCCCCTTCTTCTTGCGATGAGGCTTGTCCCCAAGCCTCTGCAGCCGGCAACCGAGCTTGTAGTTCTTCCTTGTCTTCCCAAGTGTCGCTGATTGCCGCAGTATCAGACCACCGTATGAGAACCTGTTCAATCATGCTGCCATGCTTGCGACGCCAATGCGAAGCCAAAACCTGGACTGGAACTGCAGGTATATCAGTAGCAGTGGGAAGCTGTTTTTGAACTGGCGTACCTAGCAGTAGGGCCTTCCTCAGCAGAGACACATGGAAAACTGGGTGAACTGTTGCATTCGTTGGTAGCTCTAGTTTGTAAGCCACCGGGTTGATCTTGTCGATGATGGAGTATGGCCTGTAGTACCGAAAAGAGAGCTTGTGATTAGCTCGCTTGGCCACTGATGTTTGCACGTACGGTTGTAGCTTCAGGTAAACTTTGTCGCCGATCTCAAACACACGTTCTGAGCGTTTCTTGTTTGCTTGTTGTTTCATACGCAAGCGAGCTCGCTGAAGGTGTTGTTGTAGCAGATCTTGAATAGTGGCGCATTCGTCGAGCCAAGTTTGCAGGGCAGGAACAGAACAAGAAGAGGCCACCGTGATGCCCTAGTGACGGGGTTCGTGACCGAACATAGCCATGAATGGTATCATGCCAATGGCTGAATGTGGCGCAGCATTGTACCAGAATTGTGCAAGAGGAATCCAATGGCTCCATCGCTTGGGACAAGAATGAGTGAAACAGCGGAGGAAAGTTTCAAGGCATTGGTTTACGCGCTCTGACTGCCCATCGGTTTCAAGGCACTGGTTTACGCGCTCCAACTGCCCAACGCATTGGAAAATGTTGCTAGTGATTTTCTTGCTCTGTACTGCAGTATACTGCACTCTCCTTTCATGAACACTGCTTGGATATATAACTGAACGGCCTGAACAATACTTCTCTGATGTAGCTGTACTTATGGGCTCTGCAACTGAATTTTTTGAACCGTTGTTCTTGAGCATAATTGTAGGTACGAGGTTCTTTAATTGTGCCACAATCTGTACGACCCTTTTATGCATTGTGCGGAGTACTACTGCATGAGCAAGAAGCACATTGTGCCACTCTACCAGATGAACATGAGCGGCACCAGAAAAACTGAATTTGTATGCATGCCACCATTCAGTCAACCCCTGTACTGATATCTGTACCAAGAAAAGATATTCGCAACAAGCAAAGTCTATGGACTTAAAGCGTGAAAAGGTAGTAGCACCAGCAATGAAACGACTAAGACCTCTCAGTATTGGAAGAACTATGAGGGAAAATTTCCAAGACGGCCATGGTTTCAACTCCCAAGTAACAATCAAAGTCTGCAAGTGAGTATGATAGAACCATTCTTGCAATTCACTCCTCCTTGGTAGATGGTCAGGTGGCTACCACAAACAACCAGAATCACTAGTGATAAATCCACAAACGATGCCATGGAACAGAACAATGTCATCCTTTGCAAACTGCACTTGAACAGGGTGCGGCCACTGTTGTGTCTTGGTTCCCTTCCGCAATGGTGACATCAGCAAACCTTTGCTCTCCACCACGAGATGAACACCATGTGGCCGATGCTCTGTGAGTACAATTGGCTGCACATTGTAGCTTCCATTGTCCGATTTTGTCTTCACCACTGTCTTGCCTAAACGCTCTGAACCTGGCTCCTCGCAACAGCCTGCACCTGAATGATACTTGAATGATGGCCATGGTCTTGGCCTGAATACGTGTCCCCTGTGCCTGATCTTCACTTGTACCGGTGATGGCCATGGTTGTTGTTCGACATGGGCGGGGCATTCTGCCGAGCACTTAGCTGGCTCTGGTGCAGCCAAGTTGCTGGGAACGATGAGGACCGCACTGTGGTCCGCCGCGCTCGCTACTTGGTTGGAGGTGTGGATGGAGTGTAGTGAAGAGTCGTCCCGCTCCTGCACGCTGGTCTTGGGGTGACGTTGGTGGTGGCTAGCACCAGGGTGACGATCTCGACGGCGACCTCCTGGTGGATGAGATCGACCATGGGCTCGGGGTGGACGGTGGTGGTGGCATCCGGATCTCGTTGAGGCTGACGACGGTAGAGACTTGGGTCGAGCCATCCATCGAACAATTGATGGGCGCCCTGACAATGCATGCAGTGGACGCATCACAGATGACCTCGAGGACCTCCGTGGACTTGGTGGTGGAGGAGGAGACGTCGGGGACGGGCGCAGGTGAGGCATCCGTCGTGGTTGAGGCCGCCGGATCGACAAGCGAGGTGACCATGGGAGGGTCACCCACTCGTGCAATACCCAACGTTGAGCTCATCTCGTCTGCCTGAGCACATAACCTCTCGAGATACCACAACAACTGCTCCTTGGCGGACATGGCATCCCACTCAGGTGGTTTGACGGCGGGCATGGCGTCGTCGCCAGTGGAACGGAGGAATCGGGTGTGGACGAAAAAAATTGGGGAAAATTGAGGGGTGGAAGGGTGGTGGCCTGGCTCTGATACCAGATGATACCACATGTAAGCAACCTACTGATATATTGCTCGATCTAGCTCTTGCTCACGGATTCAAGTCGCGATTTAGGGTTACAATCTCTGGATACATGAACTGGGAAGGAAGAGGAAAGGGGAAAAAGAGCCGCCGCCGGGTTCGTGCCGTGATCCACTGGATGGGTCTTTCTGGTGGGTGAAGACGCGTTAAGTAGTTGGCACCGTCACACCCACTCCGGGCCGCTGATATTGGGGTTGGGCCGCCTCTGCCTGGTGGGCTGAGCTGGTGGCAAGGCCGGTTAGCTTCTGGGCTTTGGCGCCGGGCTGCTTGTGGCCTTGACACCGCGTGCCCGTGTTTGCTTTACCGTCTCCTTTGCCAGGTTGGTGTGGACCGGTCAAACCAGTCAAAAACCACGCCAAGTCAGCAGGAAATCAGATCGGTTGATACAAGGGATGAAATTTGTTCGGTATGAAAAGTTTGAGATGCAAGTTGTCTAGTTTTGTAGTTGAATGACTAAATCTAGACTCCACCAAAAATTGAGGGACATAAAATATACTTTTCTCCTGTTGTTTCCGGGTGAATTGGGATGCCGAATCCTTTTTAAGAAAGTAAGTGGTGTCTTTTAATAAGTCAGGACTTCTAATAGATTCTTACCATCAAATATCATTGTGTGTTGTCGTTTGCTCTTTGCTCGGCATGAATACATGATGGGCAAGTATGATATATACGAGATGCCCACAAGGTCTTCCAAAGTCTCAAGCGCATGATGATGATAACAAACATAATGACGGAGCTGGCTCCCGTGCTATGGTCACCGGCACTGGCAAAAATGGCTTTTGTAAGAGCATCTCCAGCCGTTCGCACCCCCAGGCGCCTGAAATATCGCCGCCTGGGGGCGAACCGGCGCAAAAATCGGCTTGGGCCTGGTCGGGTTCCCAGCCGGCCCCCCAGATCGCCCCCAGACGCCGGTTTTCGAAAAAATAAATTTGGCCAGAACACGTCCAAACGAGACGATTTCATTGATATTTTACAAAAACTTCAAAACACACACACACACAAAAACCACGCCTAGCTACCGCCGCCGCCCGCCTTCTACATGCCGAGGAGCCTGTAGAACCGGGTGTAGTCGCCACAGTCGTCATCATCGTCGCCATCATCGTTGCCATCGTGCTGGGTTCCGCCGCCGTCCCTGCCGCACTCCTCACCGGCGTCGCCGATGCGCGGGCGGCTGGATGGCCCAGGCGCATCCTTGTCGTCGCTATCGAGGACGACCAAGCCACCCTCCTCGCATCCGCGGCGCCGAGCGGCGATTTCGTCGAAGGCCTGGCGCTGGCGCTCCATTTGCTCGTGGACGTAGTCCTCCTTGGCCGACATGAGGGCGGTCTCGTCATCGGCGGCCATGGCCTGGTGCTCCTCCTTCACGGGGAGCAAACCCGGCTCGGGCGGCCATCCTCGTTGATGACGAGCGCGTTGCGGCGGCGCCCAAGGGGCATCTCCTGCAGCTCCGGCTTGACGGGGCAAAGACCCGGCGAGCCGGAAGACATGAAGCCGGAGCCCGACGACGACGATGTCGCTGTCTCCATTCGGCGCGGCGTCCAGGAGTTGCCGCATCGGCGAGAGAAGTAGGAGGGTGCAGGTTACTCTAGGCGCGGCGTGTTGCCGGCCTCGATATGCTCAAGAACGGCTTCGAGTGTGCGGCCTGGGACACCCCACCATAGGTGCCGTCCGTCGGAGTTGTGGCGGCCACGCTGCTCGACGCCGTTGGTGGCGGTGACCTACTCCTCATGCCACCGCTCGAAGTAGGACGTCCATAGGGGGTTGTTGTCGGGGCGAACCTTGGCTGGTTCTGCTGCAGGTCCGGCAAGGAAGACCGGATGCGTGCGATATCGGCACGCCGGGCCGCTCCGGTGTGCGCTGGCGGCACCGGGACTCCGCCGGCGCTGAGCCTCCAGGTACCCGGCACCCACATGTCCGGGGGCGCCGGGTAGTCGGCCTCGTAGAGGAGGCTTGCCTCACCCTCGTGGAGATAGCGACAACCAAAGACATTCGCCGCTGCGCCATCACCTGGGAAGTGCTCAGCCATTTTCCATCAGCGGGGAGAGAGCAGGAGAGAGAAGGGCGTCGATGGCGGGACGTAGGGAGAAGGCGAGCTTGTGCGTTCCCGGCGAGGGAGGACGCCTTTTATGGCCGCAGATGGGCAGTGGGAGAGCTGCCGTCGTGTGCCGCGTGGAGGGAGCAGGTGGGACGTGCGTCAGCGCGGCTTCTCTCCGCCGCCCGTGCGGAATCAATGGAAGGCTGACCTGCGCGGCAGCCTTGCATTGATTCCCGCGGGAACCGAGGCGATGAGGATGATGAAGCGGCATGGCGCTGACTCGGCGGGCCCATTCCCGTTCGTGCCAAAATCAGTTACCTCAGCGCCCCAGGCGCCCCAGCGCGGTGGGTTCGGTCTGGGTCCGTCGGCGCCAATTTCGACCCAAACCAGCTAAAAACGGGTCCTGGGAACGCGACTGTGCCGAATTTTCGACGCCGGCGCTAAAAAATGGCATGTGGAGGGGGGGGGGTCTATTGAGGACGCGGCTGGAATTGCTCTAAGTTGGGGATGTGGGAGCTGTGGGAGGCGAGAGCTAAACACAAGATGCGCGTGCATGGCCGCACATGCAGCGTTAGCACGGTGCTAAGGTAATGCATCCACTTCATATGCAGGTCCATCAACTGGAATCATCTCTCATTGTCAGGTATGAACAAAATATGTCAAAGCTTACTGATTTCTATAGACAAAGAGCTAAGAAAAAGTTTGCCACCCAGGGCGATAGGAATACCAAAAATTTTCACCATGCCGTTCTTAATAGAAGGAAAAGAAATACTATTGTCTCCATAAAAGATGAGAATGACAACATCCATTTTAAACCTCAGGCCATTGCTAATATGTTTGTTAATTATTTTAGATATATATTGCTTCTCCTAATGTGAATGTAGGCAGGACTTTTCTTGCAACCAGCCTTCCCCTTGATTGCCAGGACTACACTTATAGCATTCCAGATAAGGAGGAAATTCTCAACACTCTCAAGGACATGAAGCTAAACGCATCTCCTGGGCCTGATGGGTTCAATGTTGAATTCTATATTGCCACTTGGAGCTGCATTGGCGATGACGTCACTGCTATGGTGAGGAATTTTTACCAAACAGGTATAATGCCTTCACATATAAGCGATACTTACATTGCTCTTATTCCTAAAAAAATGGTCTCTCAAGTCCCTTCCGATTATCGACCAATAAGCCTTTGTAATGTCATTTACAAGATAATTTCCAAAACTTTGGCCAATAGACTCAAGCCTCACCTTCCTGACTATATTGATCCTTCTCAACAAGCCTTCATTGAGGGTAGGTGCATTTCCAATAACATCATTTTAGCTCAAGAAATTACTCACTCCTTTGCCCTTAATCTTGGAAACAACAAGCTTTCTTGCTTAAAGTTGATTTGGCTAAGGCTTTTGATCGCCTTGAATGGAACTTCATAGTTTTTGCTCTTTCACGCAAAAGGCTTCGTAGGCATTTCATAAATTTGATTTATGCTTGCATCTCTTCCCCTAAATTTTCAGTGATTATTAATGGTTAGCCTTTCGCCAACTTTCGTAGTAGTAGAGGAATAAGACAAGGACGCCCTTTATCGCCTTATCTTTTTGCTCTTGCTATTAATGAACTTTCTTTGAGCCTCCATGATGCTATGTCCTCAAAAAGCAGATTCTGAACCGAAACCCTAGGAAAGAGGGTGTTGGGTTCGAGAGGAAAATGAATGTTGATGGCTCGTACTGGAAGCCTGAGCAGTACCCCAAAACCACATGGGTTGCTGCAAAGGAACCTTCAGTAGATCCATCCACTTTATCTGGCTTTACCTGTGCTAATCCTATTATCATTGATGAATCCTTTGATGCAAACTATAAGCTGTTCAAGAATCAGAATGGTGAAGTGTTTGCCAGGTATATTGGTACTAACTGCAGGAATGGACCACCTATGAAGAAAATCTGGGTACCTAAGCAGTACATTGAGAATCTTCCTGTGAATGTCGTCGTGACACCACCAAGGAAGAAGACAAACCCCAGACCTATACCTTCATATGGCCCAAAGGCTTCATACAGATACATGACTCACCTGAGTCACCCTAACGCCAATGTTTTGCAGGGAAATCATACTCAGACTCATCAATATGAGCGTGTGTCTTTGAACCGCTATGTTCATAGAACTAAGAATTTTTCTGCTTATTCATATGAGTATCATTCATCTCCTGCAAGGCTATTTGCTAGGGCTCCAAAGCCAAAATTCTCAGATGCTGCACTTAGACTCATTGCTTCCAAGCCACCCCTGAAAATGTGGGTGGCAAACAAGAATTAACTTTCTTTTGCAGAGAAAGGTCTCCAGCCTGCAATCAAAGGCGTCCAATGCTATTGCTGGGGACCTAAAACACATTAAGGACGCATGATAAAATGTCTTACTATATATGTCACATCTGAATCGCTTACCAGTCATACTATGTGTCCTAACCTTGATCTAAGTTGTGACAATCCCTACATGTGTCAAATGCTTATGCTTCACAACACTCTTGTGAAGCCTATCCTCCTAACTGCACTGTAGGGTACGTCACCAAAAGCTTCAGAATGGATTATGGACAGCGGATGCACAAATCATATGACTGGTGATCGAAGTCTTCTCATGGACTCAACCTTACGTCCATCCGACAAGAGTCACATCACATTTGCTGACACTGGTAAAAGCAAGGTATTGGGTCTAGGTAGAGTTGCAATCTCAAAGGATCAACACATGGATAAAGTGATGCTTGTTGAATCCCTTGGTTTCAACTTAATGTCTGTCTCAATGCTTTGTGACTTGAACATGATTGTGCTATTCGGAAAATATCGTTGCCTTGTACTAATGGAATCTGACAAGTCTCTAGTCTTTGAAGGGTATCGAAAAGATAATCTATACATGGTAGATTTCTCAGCAGGTCCATAGCTTGCCGTATGTCTTCTCACAAAAGCTTCAGAATGCTGGCTCTGGCATCAAAGGCTGGGGCATGCTGGCATGAGGAACTTACACTCACTCGTCAAGAAGAAGCATGTTATAGGCATCGAGGATGTCAAGTTCAAGAAGGATCATTTGTGTGGTGCCTGCGAAGCTGGAAAGATGACTAGGGAAAACCACCCCTCAAAGACAATCATGACAACATCTCAACCCTTCGAGCTGTTGCACATGGACTTATTTGGAACTACTCACTACTCCACCCTCACAACAACTGCTTGTCTCTATGGCTTCGTCATTGTTGATGACTACTCAAGATACACATGGGTTCATATAATTATCTACAAGACTGAAGTGCAAGATGTCTTCAAACGCTTCGCCAATCGAGCAATGAACAATTATGGTGTGAAGATCAAGCATATCAGAAGTGATAATGGCACTGAATTCAAGAACATCGGACTTGATCTTTATCTGGATACAATGGGAATCACCCATGAGTTCTCTGCCCCATACACACCTCAGCAAAATGGCATCGTTGAGCGCAAGAACAAAACCCTCATTGAGATGGCTCGAACAATGCTTGATGAATACAAGACACCAAGAAAGTTCTGGCCTGAAGAAGCTATTGATACAGTGTGTCACATCATCAACCGTGTTTACATCCATAAGCTTTTGAAAAAAACATCCTATGAGCTCCTTACTGGCAAGAAGCCAAATTTCAGTTACTTCAGAGTATTTGGAGCTAGGTGCTGTATCAAGGACCCCCATCACAAGTCAAAATTTGCACCTAAAGCCCACGAAGGCTTCATGCTTGGCTATGGAAAGGACTCGCACTCCTACAGAGTCTTCAACCTCTATCTCTACAAAATCGTCGAAACTGTGGATGTAAGATTTGATGAAACCAATGGTTCACAAAGAGAACTCCTGCCAAGTACACTAGATGAAGTTCCTCCAAGCAAACCTATCAAGCTGATGGAAACTGGTGAAATCATGCCCTCTGAAGCACAGTCTGAAGAGGAACTTATCATTTCTGCACCTAACAAACCTGAACACTATGCTCAGACAGAAGACAATCCTCCCAATGATGACAATGATCAGCAAGAGCAAAGTCTTCGTCCAGTTCATCCTCGTGTTGCAAATGAAGTACAAATTGAGAAGATAATTGACAGCATCAATGCACCTGGTCCACTTCTCGCTCAAGAGCAACACAGTTAGCAAACTTCTGTGGGAACTTTTCATTTGTGTCAATATCAGAACCCAAGAAAGTTGCTGAAGCCTTTATGGAACCTGAATGGATTCAAGCTATGCAAGAAGAACTTCAACAGTTCAAGCTGAACAATGTTTGGGAACTTGTCAAGCGACTTGATCCTCGCAAGCATAACATTATTGGAACAAAATGGATATATCGAAACAAGCAAGATGAGCATGGTCAAGTCATCAGAAACAAAGCACGTCTTGTGGCTCAAGGATATACTCAAGTAGAAGGAATTGACTTCGATGAAACATTTGCTCCTGTGGCTAGGCTTGAAGCTATTCGCATACTGCTAGCCTACGCTAACCATCACAACATCTTGCTATATCAAATGGATGTGAAGAGTGCATTTCTCAACGGCAAGATTGAAGAAGAAGTATATGTAGCTCAACCACCTGGCTTTGAAGATCCAAAACATCCTGATATGGTGTACAAGCTAAACAAAGCACTGTATGGCCTCAAACAAGCTCCTCACGCATGGTATAATACGATCAAATACTTCCTGAAGAGCAAAGGCTTCAAACCTGGATCCCTCGATCCCACACTCTTCACGAAGACATATGATGGTGAACTGTTTGTGTGCCAAATATATGTGGATGACATAATCTTCAGCTGCACCAACCAGAAGTACAGTGATGAGTTTGGGTACATGATGCAAGAGCAATATCAGATGTCCATGATGGGTGAGCTGAAGTTCTTCCTTGGTCTTCAAATTCGTCAGCAAAGGAATGGCATCTTCATATCTCAAGAAAAATACCTCAAAGATTGTCTGAAGAAGTTTGGAATGGAAGACTGCAAAGGTTACACGACGCCAATGCCAGCCAAACACCATCTTGGTCCCGACGACAATGGTAAAGAGTTCGATCAAAAGGTATACCGCTCCATGATTGGTTCTTTACTTTATCTATGTGCATCTAGGCCAGATATTATGCTTAGTGTTTGCATGTGTGCTCGATTCCAAGTGGCACCAAAGGAATCACATCACTTAGCTGTGAAGTGAATTCTTCGATATTTGGCTTACACCCCAACACTCGGATTATGGTATCCAAAGGGCTCAAAATTTGATTTGGTTGGATTCTCGGATGCTGATTATGCTGGTGACAAGGTGGATCGCAAGTCTACATCAGGCACATGTCACTTTCTGGGTCGATCACTTCTCTGTTGGTCTTCAAAGAAGCAGAACTGTGTATCACTCTCAACTGCTGAATCTGAATACATTGCTGCTGGATCTTGTTGCGCTCAGCTTCTATGGATGAAGCAAACTCTCAAGGACTATGGCATCAATCTGAAACAAGTACCTCTCTTCTGCGACAACGAAAGTGCCATCAAGATAGCCAACAATCCAGTCCAACACTCGAAGACAAAGCACATTGAAATTTGTCATCACTTTCTCAGAGATCATGTCATGAAGAAAGATATCGACAATATCATTCATGTCAACACTGAAGAGCAACTGGCAGATATCTTCACAAAGCCCTTGGATGAGAAAAGGTTTTGCAAGTTATGGTGTGTGCTAAATATCTTGGAATCCTCTAATGTCATGTGATCAGGCACACATCCTAACACTTATGCATGTTGATGACTTAGATGTGCAACACACGAAGTACTGTATATCTTTAATCAATGAAGACTTACATTCTGAGTGTGAATACACTAACATGGAATTTGACTTCGGAGCGCCACGATAATTGTGCGCCGTGTCTGGGTCTAATACTTCCTATACGATGGGTAACGCCACCACCAAATTTCTCTGTTTGAAGTGTTTCACTCATGGCATTATTTTTGCAATGACTTCGCATTTGGTTTGTCTTCAGTTTCAATTTATCTTCATGATTTTCTTCACTAAGATGATTTGAT
>NC_057813.1:684780616-684799673 GCF_018294505.1 Triticum aestivum | reverse complement strand
AACTAAGTGAATGTGATCGGACCTTAACCTCTCCATGCTTTCAATCTCAAACTCTATCTGTCCAAATCATATGCATTCTATTGAAACCGTCGAATGTCTTCTCTGCATCCTAGTCAGCAGAAGGCACAGAGACAAACATTAAGTCTGTTTTAAATAACTCATCTTTATTGTTGAAATCCGGAGAAGCCGGAACAACCATCCGACATGCCTGGCGGGAGTGGGAACGTGGGACAACTCTGAGTATGTTGCATGCTTGCCACGTGCCCCTCAGATGTGAACCGCTAGGGGCACCAGCGTAATTGCGCTGTGCCGCACACCACCTTATAAATACTTGTCCCCTGCGGTAAAGAAATCCTTCTTCCACCTCTCCACCTCGTCAAAACCCTAGCACCACCGCTAGCTCTCGAGATGCCGGCGACGAAGCGCTTAGCTGCCGCGACCTCTCCGACGCCGTCCTCACGCCGGCCGCGGACATCGTCCTCTCCGCCGTCGCCGTAGGTGTCCTCCGTCGCCAAATTAGGGCACGGTGGACTGAACTGCTCGGTCTCCTATTCATCCCATCTAGCAGTTCTTCGTGCGGTAATTCTAACTCTATTTTTACCACCTTTTTGATCTTCAAGATTCATCCTATTTACCAAAAGTGGATTCTGCCTACACAGTGTTAGATCTGTTCTGTCTGCATCTCATACTGCCTAGTCTATTCACTTAAATTGCATATCTAGTTTGATTCCTCACTTGTACTTATTCACGGATTCGTACAAATCTGGAACCAACACACAACCTATAAGTGAATGTCTTCGCATCATGAGGTCAATGTCTTCAAACTGATTTATCTTCAAAATCTTCTGAGAATGCATATGACCTCTTCCCCTTCCCTCGCATCTCTAATGCTGTCATAGGTACATGTCCGTGGGAGAATCCCTTGGTTCTCATAGTCTGCATTCGTTTGCAGAATACTTACAGCATCACATTAACTCTCCCGAAGCTAGTTCCTGCTTGACCAGCAAGCGTAAGTCTCTGAAGCCTTTGAACGTATTGAAGCCATTCAGTCTGAAGTTCATGGCTGCAGAGAAATCAGTAAGGAAGGGTGGCAGACAGCGTCGAGAGGGAACATCCAAAGATCTGCCTGGTGCCCTAGCAGAGCTCTACAAGACAGATCCAGAAGAGAATTATCATTAGTGCAAGACACGAATCCAATGGATTCGACACTATTGGGCTGAAGAATGGTTCAAGTACAAGTTCGTGACCAAGGAATATGTAGAGAAGAATGCTATCAAGAGTCCTTGGGGCGATATTCTCTATCGAGGCCTTCAACCCAAGAACAGAGCTGAAGCTATTGCACAAGGTTTCTATCCTTGTATGGTCCGTGGACCTCAGCCTGAGAAAGCCAATCCCTCATCATTACTCTGGTGTCGTGATGATACTCTCTTCAAGTGCAACTTCCAGCACGCAAAGGCATCGGCCAAGGAAAACAAGAAGTCATTGGGATTAGACTTCAACCCTGGTCCCTCTGCTCCTCGTGCTGACGGCTCACGTGATGCAGAACCAAATGTCATCGGCCCCTTCTCCAACCTTGATGGCCTCATCACCTACATCTTGGTCCAGGGTGCTAGTGTAGATCATTCTGATAATGATTCTGACACTGATGAAGCCCCAGCTCCTCCTCCAAAGCCGCAGAAGCAAAAGAAGCCAAAGGCTTCAAGATCAGATGCACCTCCAAAAGCTTCACATGCGAAGCCACTGGCCACTGCACCTCCTGAAGACAGTGTGCAGTCTAAAGATCAATCACGTATCTCCAAGAAGATGGAGAAGAAAAAGAAAATTGTCAGGCATACTGATCAAACCTTGACTCCCGCTGCCATTCTGCGTGAAGAACCCATTGATCTGTCCAGTGATGAAGATCTAGCAGATGATGCCCTTGAGCAACTGATCAAGAGCAAGGAAGAAGCAGAGATCTTCAACAACTTGCCTCTCTTTGATGTGGCAATCATTCACAACTTCATTGATGAGTGGTTTGACACACCAAATCTCAGCTTTGAAGATATGCAGCTTCCCATTGGCCTCAGCGTCTCTTTCAATGGCGCCATTGCTTCTAAGCTAGCTCTCGCTCAGCGCATCGTTGAGCTAAAGAACAAAATTGATTATGAGAAGGCTCAGTTCAAGAAGCATGTGGCGAAGCTCAGTGTGCAAGATGTCAGAAACTTCAAGGTCATGCTGCATGAGCTTAAAGAAGCCTTTCTCAAGAAGCGCCAAGAAGCTCAGGGCTCTCGCGAGCGCATGAAGAGTTTGGCTGACAAATGTGTGTTTGCCTACAATGAGGCTGAGAAGCGCAAGTCTCTTGGTCGTCCTGGCATTGATCCCAGGATGGCTGCAAAGAAGAAGAAGCTCTCTACTGCCCAACCTGCACCTTCAAGCCAAGAAGCACCTCGCATTGTCTTCCCAAGCAGCATGACTGGCTCGAAGCCAAAGGTCACGTCAACCACTTCAGAACAGAAGAAGACGAGGGCTGCCGAGGCTGAAGCCAGAAAGAGGAAGAACACTGAAGCCTCTGATGTCGCTCCCTCCAAGAAGAAGCGCAAAACCAAGAAGAATAGGGCTGCTCCCACAGAGCCCTTAGTAGTTGAACCCATCTCAGTGGTTCGCCCTGCATCTGAACATCAAGAACGTCGGATGATTGTTCATGAGCCTGCTACCACAGAGGCCCTTGAAGCTGAAGACATTCCAGCAGCTGAACCCACCGCTGCTAAAGACATTGGTCAAGATGACAATGTTGAAGATGACGAAGTTCTTCCTTAGATCTAACACAACGTGGTATCATCGCCTATTCTCACGAACAGAGAACTAATCAGCATTGGTCGTCCTCTAACGCCAATTGCTTAGGATGCATCATGGGCTGATCACCCACAGCAACAAGACTCCCCAAGTACTCCCCAACAACAACAAAAACAAGTTACAACACCCGTGCAAGAAGAAGAAGAAGACTTTGAGGCCCAGCCAACTCCATCTCCAAAGGCGTTGCCGGCATTTCACAGGCTTCGCAAAGGACAAAGGCCTCAAGTCCCTCTTTCGAGCATTCCAGAAGGAGAAGTGCATCACCAACCTGTTGCACGACAAGTGTTCCTTGAAGCCACTCCAACTGTGAATGTCTCCGTGTCTGAAGCCCAAGCTGTTGAAGACAATCCGGCTGCATCAGCCGATGAAAGACAAGAAGACGTACGTGTCCCCACTCCCCCAGTTATTGAAGAAGCTGTTCCTGATATGAACGCGCCAGTGCCCGACCATCCAGCTCGTCAAGTGGAGGTTGAAAATCCTGAAGCTGCCACTACCAATGCAAGTGAAGCCAATGACGTAGTCATGGCTGAAGCTAATGTGGAGCTTGCATCAACCAGTGTGCCTGAAGCTAATGACGCATTTGCTCCCGAAGCACCTGTTGTGCAGCCTGAAGCCTCAGCTGTTGCCACTGCTCCTGTTCCGCCACCAAGACTCCCAAGGTTCCCAGGCACTGCTAATTCTATAGGGTCCTTCAATGCAAATGGCTTCAAAAGCCACAATACCTTCTTTGACAGCACCAAGAACCCCTACTCAAAGCCAAGGATATCATCTGATCTGTTCTGGAGTTATCAGCAGCGAAGCTATTACTCCTGCGTTCTGTATGATCAAGGGCACATTTTACCTCATATGCCTCGAGACTGAAGCCATTGCTGGACTGTCGTGCTTAGAAGAAGCACTTGACTGTTTTCGTGATGCCAGATTGCTCAGCTTTGTGACTGACAAAGAACACTGAAATGAAGAACTATTGCTTCAATTCTATGCTACCCTCCACATTCGCGGCTACAACAGGGATATCAAGACATGGGTTCTCGAGTGGATGACTGGAAACGTTCATCATGAAGCCAAAGCTCTTGATGTCATTGAGCTTACAGGCCTCCCCACTCCCGGAGAGCTATATGAACCTGATTGTCAACTACACCGTAATGCACTGGAGACATCTTCCATAAGCCTGAACCCAACATGAGCCAGATGTTAAGCATGATGAAGCCTTTGCCATCTGACGCTGAATACCCAATGGAGTTCTTTGTTGATGACCTTGAGTATCTGCCTCGCACTATATATCACATCATCAGGCGAACTCTATGGCCTATCAAGGGACATTCATCAGCGGCCAAACTTGAAGGAGCCATGAAGACATTGGTCTTCTACATCCTCAATGGCATCAGCTTCAATTCCAAAGAATTCTTCATCAGGCAACTTGCTGCATCTGGATCTGACCTTTTTGGTCTAAAGTTCTATGCTCCATGGGTCATGCGCCTCATCAAGCGACACTCATCTGTCAACTATCAGCCCTCTGCTCGCAATCATCTGATCTTTTTACCAGAGGTTGATATGTCAGTTGAAGCCATATACTCTGACCCTGCCAAGAAGCCTCTTTGTCTTCAGAATGTCGAGCACCAAAGCTTCACTCAACCCATCGAAGGCGTCCAAGCAGTAACACGTATCTATCCAATGGCTGGAAATACTCGTCTGCCTCATCGTGCGCAAACTGAAGCCACTGAAAGCACCATTGCCCAAAGGTCTAAGAAGCGCTCTCGTTTTCTCAATGACCGAGAACTTCTTGTGGCACTTCATCAGAAACAAGATAAGCATCACTATTGGCTCAAGAGACAGATGCAAAGCCTCTTGGTGGATGTCAATCGCATTCGAAATCTTGCCACCAAGAATGCATTTGTTGCTCACAAGACTTGTCGGCGATTGTCGGTGTCAAAACCGGCGGATCTCGGGTAGGGGGTCCCCAACTGTGCGTCTAGGCGGATGATAACAGGAGGCAAGGGACACGATGTTTTTACCCAGGTTCGGGCCCTCTCGATGGAGGTAAAACCCTACTCCTGCTTGATTGATATTGATGATATGGGTAGTACAAGAGTGGATCTACCACGAGATCAAGGAGGCTAAACCCTAGAAGCTAGCCTATGGTATGATTGTTGTTGTTATGGTTATGTCCTACGGACTAAAACCCTCCGATTTATATAGACACCAGAGAGGGCTAGGGTTACACAGAGTCGGTTACAATGGTAGGAGATCTGCATATCCGTATCGCCAAGCTTGCCTTCCACGCCAAGGAAAGTCCCATCCGGACACGGGACGAAGTCTTCAATCTTGTATCTTCATAGTCTTTAAGTCCGGCCGATGATGATAGTTCGGCTATCCGGACACCCCCTAGTCCAGGACTCCCTCAGTATCCCCTGAACCAGGCTTCAATGACGACGAGTCCGACACGTATATTGTCTTCGGTGTTGCAAGGCGGGTTCTCCTCCAAATTCCATGTGCTTGCCGAATAGTGTCCGGCTTCCATATAAATATTGCGCTTCTTGGCTTCCACACCCAATAATGGCCCTCTTCCACGTGTCGTACGAATGCGAAAGGCCAGGGCATTTTTACGTTTTACCCCCAAGCTGCACGAATAACCTGCCTATAAGAGAGGCAAGAATCTAGATCCAAATCACACCATCCTTCTACCGCGAGTACTCATCGGAGCGCTTCTGACAAAAATCCACTCCATCATGGACCGTCGATGCGCCTCCTCCTCTCGCACTCCCAGCCCTCAGCCAGGAGATTGGAGGAGATGTTCAGTCCCGCACATCGAGCTGGTGACGCTCCAAGCGGAGGGATACCTTCCTCCGGCCTTCATGGTCCCGGTTCGAGCCGGGCTGGCCACCTACAAAGGCGAAAAGCAGGCGGAGAACACTCCGAATCCCTCCAAAGGAGAGCGGGTGTGCTTCGTCCCTTATCTAAAAAGAGGGCTTGGATTTCCCATACATCCGTTTCTCCGGGGGCTCTTGGAGTTCTACGGACTCCAGCTTCATCACCTCATGCCCGCCTCCATTTTGCATATTGCGGGTTTCGTAGCTCTTTGCGAGCTGTTCTTGGGCATCGAGCCCCATTTTGCGCTGTGGAAGAGATTGTTTTGCCTCGTACCCCATTCTCACAAGGGGTCGATATATCAAGTGGGCGGAGCCGAAATATGGCGCATCGCCGGGACCGGATATCTATCCGGTACCCCAAAGAAGGCGTCCGAACACTGGCCTTCGGAATGGTTTTATATGGAAGACGCTCCACTGCCAGACCCAGTTCGGATCGGCCTCCCGGAGTTCAGGAACGCTCCTCTGAAGAAACGCCTGAGTTGGCGCCCGCGGAGCCCTCAACGGGAAGATGACAGGAGTGTCCATTATCTGATGGGCCGGATAAGGTTGCTGGCTCATTCCGGATTGACCATGATTGGAGTCATGGCCACGTGCATTATGCGAGGGGTGCAGCCTCTCCAATATAGGGGGCACCCCATGTGGGATTTTAACGGGGAGAACGACGCCACCCGTCATGGCCGCAAGGGGCCGAGATCGGCCGCCGATCTAGTGAAGATCTTGTCCGGCTTGTACAAGGGGGAGAAGGAGGACTTCCTCCACACGAGTCCATTGAATGGATTCTCCATGAATAACCCTCGGAGCTGGGTAAGCGGACGTCTATCTATCCGATCCGTGCTTTCAAAGTTAAGTGTCTTACTTTATGATTTCGACGCAGGAACTGCGCCGGGATGTGGAGGGCATACACAGTCCGACTCCACAACTCGAGGATCCGGAAAGATCCCTTGATCCGGCCTCCGGAGAGGATCCGGACATAGAGGTGGAGCTGATTGACGGGGTGTTCCACTAACTTAGCATGGACAATGCTCTAGTCGCCATTACGGCTGACTACCCCGGTTTATCTCCGGCTTCCCAGGTAACTATGACCGGAGTCCTGACACCATTACTTCATCCGTGCTTATTTCTGACCACCATATACCAACGGTGTCTCGCAGGAGGTGCCTTCAAGGCGGGAAGCCGATCCCGCTTCGGCTGACCAACAAGGGTCAGTTCGGCCCAGCAGGCGGAAGAGGGGTGCGGTGCGAATCGAAACGTCGCCGCAACGGTATGGCACGCCACCGTTTTAAGGGAAAGATTCCTGGGATGTATACTAATGCTCATGACTTTTCCAGGAGAAAGAGCGCTCGCCGGACTGTGCCCGGAGAGGTTGCCAGCCAAGCCTCCGCCAGCCAGGCTCCAACACCTGGTCTGGAGGGGGAGGCGAGCGCAAGGCGCGATCCAGATGCTCCTCCAACCGAGGATGCCGACAGGCTGTCCGCCACCAGGTCTGAGGTGGAGAGCGCCATGAATCATAGGCACCGCCGGACTGTTCTTCGTGACACGTGTTTCTCCCCCGAGGCGTTGAATGCCTTTAATGCGGGAGACGCGCACCTCCGTGCCGCTCAAGATGGTTTAACCAGAGCCACGGAGCAGTATGTGAAAGACATACGGGTAAGGAGTTTTAATAGTTATATATGCCAGTAGCCCCCGAGACTTAAAGTAGTTAGAATAACTGATTTAAGGATCATTTGATATGTAGGATCTTACGGAGAAGAATACCCAACTGTCCCAGGAGCTTCAAGAGTGCAAGGCCCAACTTGAGACCGCACTAGCCGCCGCAGGAGGAGCCACAGAGACCCCCTCTGGTAACACATATTTCAAAAAGGATAAGCTGTTTATGGCGTGCGGCGTGCGTATGAGTCTGACAATAATATTGCAGAGGGCGCCGGACTAGATCCGGACAAACAACATCTGCTACGCCAGCTGAAGGCCGGCGAAAATGTGCTTATGAGGGTGCAGCAGGAGAGAAACAAACTCCAAGATGCCAACACCCAGCTGGGCGAAGAACTAAAAGATGTTCGAGTCCAGCTGTCTGACTCGGTAAAGGAGAATCGGCGGCTTCGTCGCGGCACCTACAGTAAGTGCTTGAGAAAACTCTTTTGAAAAGAAGAGTTCAGCGAGGAAGTCGATTGACAGGAATGTGTCTGTAGGTGTGCTCACAGGTCGCCCTGCGGAGGACATGCCTGGTTCAACGGGTGACCAACTTCCCGAGCTGGTGCAACTGCACGAACGTGTTCGGCAGGTGATGAGTGGCGTTGCCCAGGCCTTATGGCCGTCCGTCTCCCTACCCGAGGGCCTTGGAGGGCTTGCGGAGAAGCTTCAGGGAGCACGGCAGCGCTTTCGTCTGTGGAAGATATCGGTCTGCCGTCAAGGCGCCAGGGAGGCCTGGGCCATGGTGAAGACGCGGTACACGAAGGCGGATCCGAACCACATGGCCGAGGTCGGACCTGTGGGGCCCGATGGGAAGGAGATCCCTGTGAGCTTAATGTACGGCCAAGTAGAGTTGGCCGCTAAGTATTCCCAACGGGACCGTAAATTAGACAGCCTGTTAGATGGGATTGAAGAGGAGTACAATCAGTCAATTTGGCGATGTATTTTAAAATGACATGTATAATGCCTTCTAGCCGGATTGTAGATCGTTTGTCTTTGCGGACCTTTTCGCTTCAACCTCGGGACCCTAGAGTCCGGAGTGTGTCCGAATACCCTCACGGTTATGAAAAAACCGGGGCATGCATGGAGACCAGGCGTAGGGGTCATTAGTGCTTTATCAGACAAGTGCCCAACTAGTTACCTTATATTACATGGTTAGTAAGAAACATCTTCCAGGGAGAATAGTTCCGTTAGGGGTTCCTTTCCCTGGGAGGCATGCCCTAAAGTGCATGTCCGGACTGCGAAAAGAGCAGAAAAGCATCTGGGGGCAGATAAATAAATAAATAAGAAATCATCTTTCAAGTCACCGACCGAATATTCCCTTAAGAACGCTAGCTTTCGGCTTCACCCAGTCTGAGGTACACATCCAGCTGACCCGGCAGTAACAATCGCAGAGGTGCTCCCTTTACCTCCTAGCCAAACAATCGGGAACGTAGGGGTAAGCACAGGAGCCAGGCAACCCAGCTTGGCCAAAACTTAAGTCATATCAACGCATATAATGGCGAGTAAAAGGTACATGCGAAAGTGTGACACATGTGTTGGGCATGGAGCCCGTATAAATAAGCTTCTGTTAAAGAAGCCCCCAGGTATAATGAGTGCGAGTGGCACGTCAAGTGTGTGTGAACAATGCGCAAGTCAGCCCACAAGGGCTATACCAAAAGAAGGGAGGAAGGAAGAGAAAAAACAAAAGACAGCAAACATTTAAAATGTGGACGGAGGAAGGAGACGAACTCTGAGTCCGGCACTAGGCGTAGAATCTTCGAAGGCGGGCTGCGTTCCATGGGTTCGGCTCGAGTCGATTGTTCGATGTGTTTCGTAGACGGTATGCTCCGCTGGTCAGGACTTGATCGATTATGAAGGGACCTTCCCACTTGGGCTTGAGTTTGTCCTTTTTCTTGTCCGGCAGGCATAGAACTAGTTCGCCAACATTGTAAGTTTTGTCCCGTACTTCTCTACTTTGATATCTTCGAGCCCGCTGTTGATAGAATGCGGAACGGGCCTTTGCCACGTCGCGCTCTTCCTCCAATGCGTCCAAACTGTCCTGCCGATCCAACTCGGCTTCTCTTTCTTCGTACATGCGCACTCGAGGTGAGTCATGAATTATATCGCAGGGCAAAACTACCTCTGCGCCGTATACCATAAAGAATGGCATGAATCCGGTAGTACGATTTGGCGTGGTCCGCAGCCCCCAGAGTACGGAGTCGAGCTCCTCCACCCAGTGTGTGTTAGATTCCGTAAGGGACCGCACTAACCTGGGTTTAATGCCGCTCATGATTAGACCATTTGCTCGTTCGACTTGACCGTTAGTTTGAGGGTGATAGACTGAAGCGTAGTCGAGTTTGATGCCCATGTTTTTGCACCAGAGTTTAACGTCGTCGGCCGTGAAGTTCGTGCCGTTATCAATGATGATGCTGTGGGGGACGCCATAACGGTGTACTACCCCAGATATGAAGTCTATCACAGGTCCGGATTCGGCCGTTTTAACCGGCTTGGCCTCTATCCATTTGGTGAATTTATCCACCATGACCAATAGGTATTTTTGCTTGTGGGTGCCCCCTTTAAGGGGTCCAACCATGTCAAGCCCCCAGACCGTGAACGGCCAGGTGATGGGTATAGTTTTGAGGGCGGTGGGTGGCATGTGGCTTTGATTAGCAAAGAGCTGGCAACCGACGCAACGTTGGACTAAGTCCTGAGCATCTGCCCGGGCAGTCAGCCAATAAAATCTTGTACGGAAGGCCTTGCCCACAAGAGCCCGGGCAGCGGCATGGTGCCCGCCGAGTCCGGCGTGAATTTCAGCCAGGAGATTTCGCCCTTCCTCTTCGGAGATGCACATTTGAAGGACTCCGGTTGTGCTTTTCTTATAAAGTTCTCCCTCCTGGACCTTGTAGGCTTTAGATCGCCAAACTATGCAGCGGGCCTCGTTTTGGTCTTAGGGAAGTTCTTTCCTAATTAAGTAGGCTAGGAATGGTTCTGTCCACGGGGAAATTACTGCCATTATTTCGTGGGCTGAAGATGTTATTTCATTGGCTGAGCCACCGATTGTGTCAGAATGTTCCGTGTTGGGTGGTGCGGTTGGTTCCGGGTTGTTATTTCCGAACTCCTCTTCCCATAATACGGATGGCTTAAAGAGCCGCTCCAGGAAGATGTTTGGAGGGACGGCATCGCGTTTTGCGCCGATGCGTGCCAACACGTCGGCTGCCTGGTTATTATCCCGGGCTACATGGTGGAATTCGAGTCCTTTGAACCGAGCTGACATTTTTAAGACGATGTTGCGATAGGCTGCCATGTTTGGATCCTTGGCGTGAAAGTCTCCATTTACTTGGGATATTGCGAGGTTTGAATCCCTGCGCACCTCTAGGCGTTGAATACCCATGGAGATTGCCATCCGGAGACCATGTAGAAGGGCCTCATATTCGGCTGCATTGTTGGAGTCCGTGTACATTATCTGCAGTACGTACTGGATTGTGTCTCCGGTTGGGGACGTCAATACGACGCCAGCCCCCAAGCTGGCCAACATTTTGGAGCCGTCGAAATGCATGATCCAATTGGAGTATGCGCCGTACTCTTTAGGGAGTTCGGCTTCGGTCCATTCGGCGATGAAATCAGCCAAAACTTGCGACTTTATAGCTCGCCGTGGTTTGTAGGTTATGTCGAATGGTAAGAGCTCAATGCCCCATTTTGCAATCCTGCCCGTCGCGTCGCGGTTGTTTATAATGTCGTAGAGAGGTACTTCGGAGGCCACTGTTATCGAACACTCTTGAAAGTAGTGTCGCAGCTTCCGGGATGCCATGAACACCGCGTACGCTATCTTTTGATAATGTGGATACCGGGACTTGCATGGGGTTAAGACAGTGGATACGTAGTACACTGGTTTTTGAAGAGGGAATTTGTGTCCTTCTGTTTCTCGTTCCACGACGAGTACCGCGCTGACAACTTGATGTGTTGCCGCGATATATAATAACATAGGTTCACCCAGGTTAGGCGCGGCCAGGACCGGATTTGTTGCCAATATGGCCTTTATTTCTTCGAGTCCGGTTGTGGCAGCATCCGTCCATTCGAAGTGTTCGGTGCGCCGGAGGAGGCGATAGAGGGGCAATGCCTTTTCTCCCAAACGGGAGATGAAGCGGCTTAGAGCTGCCACGCATCCAGTCAGTTTTTGTATTTGTTTGAGGTCTTTTGGGATATCCAATTGTGACAGAGCTCAGATCTTGGCTGTGTTTGCTTCAATTCCTCTACCGGATACGATGAAGCCCAAGAGCTTTCCGGCTGGTACGCCGAAAAGGCATTTTTCCAGGTTGAGCTTAATGTCATATGCTCGGAGGTTGTCAAATGTGAGCCTCAAATCGTCTACTAGCGTTTCGACGTGTTTGGTCTTAACGACCACATCGTCTACCTATGCCTCCACTGTTTTGCCGATCTGGGTAGCCAGACATGTCTGAATCATACGCTGATATGTTGCGCCGGCGTTTTTGAGTCCGAAGGGCATTGTGTTGAAGCAGAATGGTCCGTATGGAGTAATGAATGCCGTTGCGGCTTGGTCTGTCTCCGCCATCTTTATTTGATGGTAGCCGGAGTATGCGTCGAGGAAGCACAATGAATCGTGTCCTGCGGTAGCATCGATGATTTGATCGATGCGGGGAAGGGGGAAAGGATCCTTTGGACAAGCCTTGTTAAGGTCTTTGAAATCGACACACAGGCGCCAGGATTTTTCCTTTTTGGGTACCATTACCAGGTTTGCTAGCCAGTCCAGATGTTTGATGTCTCTGATGAATCCGGCTTCTAATAGTTTGGCTAGCTCCTCTCCCATTGCATGTCTTTTGGGTTCGAAAAATCGCCAAAGAGCCTATTTGACTGGTTTGAATCCTTTTAGGATGTTTAGGTTGTGTTCTGTCAGCCTGCGTGGGATTCCTGGCATATCTGAAGGGTGCCAGGCAAAAATGTCCCAATTTTCCCGAAGGAATTCTCATAGTGCGGCGTCTACATCAGGGTTTAATTGTGTCCCAATGGAGGCCGTCTTTGTGGGGTCCGTTGGATGGACCTGGAATTTGACTATTTCATCCGCTGGTTTAAAAGAGGTGGACTTGGATCTCTTATCGAGTATCACATCGTCCCTGTTCACCGTGGAGCGCAGCGCAGTGAGTTCCTCTGCCGCTAGGGCTTCGGATAGTGCCTCTAGGGCTAGTGCGGCTGTCTTATTTTCAGCGCGGAGTGCTATGTCCGGATCACTGACAAGAGTGATGATTTAATTGGGCCCGGGCATTTTAAGCTTCATGTACCCGTAATGGGGTATGGCTTGGAAAATTGTAAATGCCTCTCGCCCTAGTAAAGCGTGATATCCGCTGCTAAACGGGGCCACTTGGAATGTGACCTCCTCGGACCTGTAATTGTCCGGCGAGCCGAACACCACATCAAGTGTAATTTTTCCTATGCAGCGTGCTTCCCGACTAGGGATTATTCCTCTAAAGGTTGTGTTGCTTCGCTCAATGCGGCTCCAGTCTATTTCCATTTTTCGAAGGGTTTCCTCGTAGGTGAGGTTTAATCCGCTGCCGCCATCCATGAGTACCTTGGTAAGACGAAAGCCGTCCACTATTGGACTGAGGACCAATGCTGCTGGTGCTCGGGCTGAATTTAGGTTCGTCGCTGGCGTTGAAGGTGATAGCCGTGTCGCTCCATGGATTTGTCGTTGCTACTTGGTATACTTCGGCGAGGCTGCGGATTGTTCGTTTCCGCATATTATTTGATGCAAAAGTCTCGAAGACTGTTGGTACCGCACTGGTACTATTGGGCTGGTTGTCCTGGGCTAGAATCTCTTCGCCACTTTTGGCCATCTGCCGTAGTATCCAACATGCTCGAAGGCTATGTGTTGGAGTGGCGCCCTCTGTACTATGGATTTTATAGGGTCCGCTGAGCCATCCCTCCAGTACGGTTTCGTGCCCTTTATGGGGTTTTTGCTTTTTGGTTTTTGTCCCAGGTGCCTGAGCATGATGCACCCTTTTGTTGTGGACTAGGGTTGTGTTCGGAGCCGGATTGTCCCAAAACTTAGTTTCGGTTTTCTAGGTACTCTCCATCGCACAGTACTTTCATACTATGGACGCCAGGTCGGCGAAGCGTGTAATTTCGCGACGACTTATGGCGTTCGTGATTCCCTTGTCTGTGCAATTGTTGCAGAAAATTGAGATTGCGCTTTCCTCACGGCAGTCCTTTATCCTGTCCATAACCAGGAGGAATCTGGCCCAGTAACGATGTACTGTTTCGGCAGGCTCTTGCCGGATTTGAGATAGATCGCTTATGTTTGGGTGGGCGGGTGGAATTAAGTCCGGAACCCTGCCCAACTTGAGGCTTAAGGGACGAAAAGTTTCCGAATTTGGAAGCTTGGATTGCTGGATGTTGTCCAACGAATCTGGTCCGCTGCCTGACTTTAGGTTCAGTACTTGATTGACGTCCGTCCCTCCGCGGGAATCCGGCATGGAGGGATCAGGAGTCCGAACATAACTGGTCTTTAATATAGAAGAAGAGTCGCCGCGTTGTTCCTCTACCACCGCAACGTGGTGGGTAACCTAGGGAGAGTTAATCTCTCTCAGATAGGTTTTAAGCCCAATCTGATCATAGTCTGTAGCGACTCCCAGGGCGGCGATGCGATCCAAGAGCTCGTTTACGGAAGAGAGCTCCATCAGATCCAGCTGCTCGGTGAATTCCGAGTTGACGCGAAGATCGCTTTTGATGACCCGAGAGGTCATCGTTGAAGCGGCGGCCGAACAGGCGGTCATAAGAAAACCACCTAGCCGGATAGTTTGGCCGGCGGCCAAAGCTCCTTTGGCAATGGTACCGTCTTTAAAGACGGGGAGAGGCATCCTTCCTGATTGTGACGGCACAGAGGAACTCTCAATGAAAGCACCAATGTCGGTGTCAAAACCGGCGGATCTCGGGTAGGGGGTCCCGGACTCTGCATCTAGGCGGATGGTAACAGGAGGCAAGGGACACGATGTTTTTACCCAGGTTCGGGCCCTCTTGATGGAGGTAAAACCCTACTCCTGCTTGATTGATATTGATGATATGGGTAGTACAAGAGTGGATCTACCACGAGATCAAGGAGGCTAAACCCTAGAAGCTAGCCTATGGTATGATTGTTGTTGTTATGGTTATGTACTACGGACTAAAACCCTCCAGTTTATATAGACACCGTAGAGGGCTAGGGTTACACAGAGTCGGTTACAATGGTAGGAGATCTACATATCCGTATCGCCAAGCTTGCCTTCCACGCCAAGGAAAGTCCCATCCGGACACAGGACAAAGTCTTCAATCTTGTATCTTCATAGTCTTGGAGTCCGGCCGATGATGATAGTTCGGCTATCCGGACACCCCCTAGTCCAGGACTCCCTCAGCGATCATGGAAGAGTTTGACGCTGCTTAGTGCTGAAGCAGATCTTCAAGACGATGGCTTCACTGAAAGATTCCAGTTTGACTCCACTCCTCCACGGACTGCTGTGCTACGTCGAACTCCATCCCTTGAAGACTCTGACTGTTCTTCCTCCGCGGCAACTGTGAATGCCAGAGTGATCGATGATGAAGATGATGCTACTTCACTACCTCCTACTTCTGCACGCATCGACACTGCACCAAGTACGTCTGCACCGCCAAACAACAACGACAACCCTGCTGCTTCACCTACTCATGAGGACGAGTAGATGCTCTATGTCTTCAAACCTTTTTGGTCATTACTGACAAAAGGGGGAGAAGCGTATGAGTTGATAGTCTTCAAGCGGGCTCATATGGGCGGTTGCTTTATATTTTGCCTCGTGCTTATAACTCTTGCTTTTGAAACATTTGGTTCTTTGAGTTGTAACACTTAAACTCGATGGTCGTCTGCTACTTATTTGCTTTACTGTGATGCGATGATAAATTCTACATGTGCGATGATAACTTCCGCACTTAGATCATTCTGCAGACGTCCATTTTTCATTATGCATATCATTCTACTTGCTATATCATTTCATGCATGATGAATTATCTTCATAAGTTGAAGAGGATCTCCACAAGTACAACCTGCCATGTGCATTTGCATTCCAAAAGCAAATTACTTATATGCACATCTTCAGGGGGGGCCCTTGCTACTTATGAAGATAATACCCTATTCTTTACAATTTCACATACTTTATCCCCGTTGAAAACTTCAACCAGTTTGTCATCAATCACCAAAAAGGGGGAGATTGTAAGTGCATCTAGTGCCACCCCTAGTTGGTTTTGGAGTATTGACGACAAAGTTGGTTGAGGGACTAATGCGTTTGTGAGAATTGCAGGATAACGCAGGTAGTGTCCCTCATTGATTCGGTTTACCTACCGGAGATGACCCCTAAAAATGTATGAAGACATTGAAAACAATGGTGGTATGTGAAGATATTCATACTGAAGACTATGACTTGAGAAGACATTGCATGAAGACTATGGAGCGCGAAGACTGTGTGGTTTCGTTGTTTCCTTTTCTTCTTTGTTGAGTCATAGGAACCACCGTACTGTTAAGTGGGGTCCAAGTGAACTAAGTCAGAATGACTGAAGTGATACTCAACCCAAATTCTATGTCTTCGAGCGAAGACAATGAGAGCAAATCTTATCCAGAGCTGGATGAGTCAGCTTTGCTTGTAGCCCAAGTAAAGTTGCCGTGTGTGTTTGAAATCTGACCGTTGGAACACGTGTCAGTTCCTTAGTGACCTAGGGTCATTTCGGACATATCAGGTCGGGTTTCCCACTGGCTATAAATATCCCACCACCTACACCATAAATTGGTGGCTGCTCAGAGTTAGTGCACGGCTTTTGTCGTTTGAGAGCAACCCACCTCGAAGCCTTTGAGAGAGAGAAATCCTTGCGAGGACAAAGCCCAAACACCCAGCGCCAAAGAGTGTTAGGCATCACTGAAGTCTTTCTGTCTGTGTGACCTGAAGACTTATTACACTTGAGGACTGTGAATCCTCCAGCCGGTTAGGCGTCGCGTTCTGAGCATCCAAGAGTCATTGTGGATCGCCGGTGAACGAAGTCTGTGAAGGTTTGGAAGTCTACCTTAAAGACTTACCAGAGTGATTGGGCGAGGACTGTGTGTCCTTAGCTCAAGGGGAATAAGGTGAAGACACGGTCTTCTGAGTTGAATCTCAGCCTCCCTAACCAGACGTACAGTTGTCACAGCAACTGGAACTGGTCCAACAAATCCTGTGTCTTCAACAAGTGACTGGTTCTATCCTCTCCCTTCCTTTACTTAAGTTTGTCTTCGTGAAGTCATTGCCTATCCGTGTACTTGTTTGACATCATTGCTTGACTACTACTTTCGATTGGCTTCGTACTATCTTCCATCCTGATCCCTACTACTTAGCTGCTATTAGTCCAGTACTCTCACATCATTGCATACTTGACTATGGTTTGCTTATTGTAGTTTATCTTCCGCTGCATATCAATTAGGTCATTTCTACTGTTTGTCTTCGAAACTATCATGTTTTGAAGACTTTCATAAAAATCGCCTATTCACCCCCCCCCCCTCTAGTCGATAATAGCACTTTCAAAAACGCATCGTCGGAAATCCTGAAATAAATTCAGGAATAATGCGAGCACTAGGACTTCAACCCTGGTGGGCTGGGGATACCATTGTCCCTCTAACCATCCAACCATAGGTTGGTTCGCATGGACTAGTAAACTTGTTTGTGTAGGACATAGTCCCTCGGCTCGGTAGGCCGTGTATATATGGACACGAAACAGATGGCCTTTACGGCCATCGTCCGCGCGTCTGCTCGCCCGTAGCCCCGACCCGGCGGCCTCACGCGATGTGGCAGCCCTTCATCCGCCGTTTGCGCGCCGGTCGATCTACGTCGGCTGTCGCCGCCCTACTCCGACCAGGACTCCTGCATCACCGCACCTGGTGGCCTCACGCCATGTGGCGGCCCATCATAGCCGTCGTTCGCGCGCCGGCCCGCCCTTCGATCTACGCCGTGCATGTACGACTGCACTGCCGACCGTCGTCGCCGGCCTCATCTCGGACTCCGCCGCCACTCCTCCTCCACCAAGCGGCGTCCCCGACCTCGCGCGCTATCGGATAGATCACCCGCCTGACGCCGCGATCAGCCTCATCTATGCCGTGCGACCGACCTGGCCCGTCGGTTGCGCGTGCCTTCGCAGGTCCCATGGAGACCATCCCGAGTTCAGTGCGCCCCTCTACCGATCGAGCAACAGGGTGTAGCTGCGTCGCCCCATCAGGCCGCAGCACCGCCGCCCCGTGGTTCTTCTCTTGGCTGCACCGACCCGCGTCACCGCTGCGTCGCCCTATCAGTAGCGCTCTTTGTGTTAACGCGCTGCTTCTATAACTAGCTTCGCGGCAGGGTCGTGGCAATTATAGCAGTAACGCGGTTTTTTGGGGCAGCGCTACTGCTAAATTTGTTTCAGCATCGCGTCATTTTGGAGCGCGTTACTGCTAAGTAGCAGCAGCGCCTTTTTTAAAGCGCGCTGCTGGTAAGATTCTGTGTATAGGCTTTTCCCTAGTAGTGTCTGGCTGTAGTCCCACGGCCCGCGGTCCACCACCGCCCTGAGGCCGTCCGCTCCAGGTCATGCCCGCGGCTGCACCGACCCTCGCGCCGCCGTTGCGTCGCCCCATCGGGCCTAGTGAGCATGGCACGCGGTCCACACTGCCGGCCCAAAACCGTTCCCGCGGTTGCACCGACGCCTGTTCCGCTGTTGCGCCGCCCCTACGGGCCGTCGCGCAGCAGCCCGTGGTCCCCGCAGCCGCTCCGAGGTCTTCCCGCCGTCGCCTCGACTTGCCCGCCACCGCTGCGTCGTCCCTTCGGGCCGTAGCGCCTTGGCCCGCGGTCTACTCCGCCGCCACCGCGCGTCGACCTCCCGTGGTATGCGTCGCGCCATCTCCCTCGACGCGGGAACGCCACCATCGTGCCGGTCTTCATCACAGTGTCGGGTTCCTCGCCTACTTCAACCATCGCCACCGCACTCCTAACCTAGCCGCCACCGCCGGCGCTCTTCTTTGGCCGCCGCCGCTGTCGCCCGTCCACCCCCTTCATCTTCATCCACCACCAGCCCATCGCCAGTGTTGCCGTCATCTACCCTGACCACTTCTGTACTCCAACCACCATTGGTGACATCAGCCCCACGCTGATTGGCGCCACAACCATCATCGAGTCTTCTTTTCTGCTGGCCCTCCGACTCCTCGACGTGGCGTACAACTCGTGCAGGTCTCTCATCTACGCATGCGCGGTGCTGGCAACACTGATGCGTGCCTTCGTCCACGACGTGTACTCGGGCCTGGCAAGCCTGGTTAGCGGTTCGTCAATTTCGTCTTCGTCTGAATACGCATGCCCGGTGCTGGCAACACCGATGCGTGCCTTCGTCCACGATGTGTCCCCGGGCTTGGCAAACCCGGCGCGACACGTCGTCAACAACGTCTCCTTCCCGACGCACCACTACTTCGACATCACTGCGCCCATGACTAACTCGGCGCCTCCTAGCGCCTGCGGCTCCACGGCGACATCCTCGACACCGGCTACCCGACTCGACATCGACCACGGCGTTCTTCGCATGGCTACACCACCCTACACTCTCGGCTACATCGACAAACAACACAATGGGCTACCACCTTACTTGAGCAACCACGTCGGTTTCCGCTGCAGCCACAACTTCGGCGATGCATC
>NC_057813.1:684726459-684780063 GCF_018294505.1 Triticum aestivum | reverse complement strand
CGATCGCAAGTACAAGCATACTTGGCCCCCCCTATCTCAGGTTCTGTACGTGTATTTAGATAAAGGAGTAAAAAGCCCATAGTAAAAGAGCCCACTAGCGGCCATATGGGCTGTAGCCTCCGATCTAATCTCCTGAGATACTGCTTAAAAAAACTAATCTCCTGAGATGCCTCTTTCATCCGTGATTGGTGTGTAGTTGATGGGATTAGACGCGGCTGCGGCTGCGGCTGCCGTGTGCCCTTGCCACCGTCTGCCTTTGATCTCCTTGCCCTACTACTTACTATCTGATTCATACGACGAATTAGCAGGTTAACATATCACACTACTAATCTCTCTCAACTCTCATCTCGTATCAGTGTTGAAATTTGAAACTGTACATAGATTTTAGTTTCTTTTTAGATTTGAGATGCTACCAAGAATTCACATTGTGTAAGTATCCCACAAATTATCGTGATCCAAATTATCTTGTATCGGTTCCTATTTGTGATGCGAAAAATTTCTATGTCAACCGTATACAGTATAGCTAATTATGAAACTGAAATTGCTCAATTATGAAGAGAAAATGCCCTGCCAAACACCATTAAAATTAATTTGGTTCCAAGCTGGTTCCTTCTGAAATTGAAATTCCTCAACTACGAAGAGAAAATAACCTGTTGCCAAACACCTTTAAGATCAATTATTTTCTAAGCTGGTTGCTTCGAATTCTCAACTTACTAAAATTGTTAAGGAGGCCGTTGTGCAAGTTATCAACCTTGCTCTCTGTAATTATCTTTTGCACTGGATTTTTTTTTCTACTTTGCTCGGCCCCCCCTATACCCAAATCCTGGCTCCGCCCCTGGGGTTGTCCCAGACTTATATGGACAAAGCGGGGAGAGGTAGATGCTCTTAGATCCGATAATTATTAAGGAAGACAATAGCCAGTATAATGGAAAGGTAATAGGAGGCAGAAAGACTTGTAAAAAATTAAAATGACATTTAAAAATATACTAGTCTTCTTCTTCCTTCTGGCGGAAGATTGAAAAGTGCACTCAATTAACAGGAAGAAAGGCCCATACGCAAGGGCACTTGCCATGCCAAGCATTAAAGACCTCAATAGCCACTTGCCGGTCGAAACGAGATATAGAAATCGCTGAAGAAACATCGACCGGCTTTGAGATAGGTTACCGCCCATGCTACGTGATCAAACAAGAGGACTATAATTACCCTTGTTCTATAATTTCTTCTAGCCTGTTCTTTCCATGCATCAGAACATTATTGAGCAATGGTGCAGAGTGTAGAGATGTAGTGCAACACCTCACACACACACACAAGCAAATATTCCCTAATGCCTCCCAAATCCAAAACATTTTCGATAGTGTGTGGTATAATATATGTTACGAATTTCAATGAAATTTGACTTCAAAAGAGTAGTACCGAGGGGAATTTCTTCCAGGATTACTACCTCGACGGTGGCTAGCTCACTTGAGATAAATGGCATATATGTAACACTTTTAGTCCACTCCTCGTTATCTGGTCATTGCTAACCATGGTAGATGGGAGCTTTTTATATATACACAGGATGATTGGGATCTAAGGATGAAACAAATGTGATAATAACTCATCGATAAGGTGGGTGATAGTGTGTATAACTTAAGACCATCTATATTGGTTGGTAAGACTGTCTTATCTTAAGTTTGCCACATAATTTTAAAAAGGCTATAAAAATGTGATGTACAATGAGTTAACTCTTAATCTTATCGTTACAGAATACCTAAATATGGTGAGGGATATCATTGCTAGAGATCATGTCTTAATTAAGAGAAAACAAGTCCTTTTATTTCTTTCTCATTTCACTCTCCTCCAGCTCAACATTTATCCTCTTGAAACATGATTTTCCCCCACTTTATAGATAAAGCACCGCTTCTATACAACAAGTCAAATGCAGAGAAGAAGATAAAATGGTCTGCTTGGTGGAGTTATTTCATGCAACCCGAAATAAAAAATAAAAAATAAAGGGGATACAAAGGCTCGTCGGAGCAAACCGATCAACGGCTAAGAGCCGAAGCGAGTTGACGGCCTGCCACTATAAGATTTATCACTCCGCCTAGCCGATCGGTGTCCCGCTGCCTAGAGAGTGTGTGCCACTACAAAAGTGGCGCCTCCTCCCAAAAGAACAAGAGAAAATCCTGATATATATTCTTCACCACTCCCTGATCATCAATCATCTTGGAGACCATGTCTTTCTTTTTGCAAAGGCACCGGCACGCCACCGCATCATACTAAATAATGCCTCTTTTTCTCCAAGTGTACACAAAGATCAGGAATCACTGCACGCCCCGTTGAGCGACCTATTAGTTACTTACACAATGAAACTTAGCAGTAAATGGAATTAAGCAACTAAAACTTTTGACGTACCAGCCGAGCCATGGAGCTGGATCTTTTCACGGCTTCGGAGAGCTGGCGGAGCACGTCGACCTGAGCACGCAGGTGAACGGCGTAGTCCATGGCCTCACGGAGAAGGGTGGCCTCGTCGACTGTGGCGTCCCGGCCTCCCGGTATCACCTCCCTCAGCGCCATGGTCCTCCTCCTCAGGAGCCTCCCCGCAACGTAGCTCCTCTTGCAGCCGCGGCACCTCCTCACGATCCTCCGGCACATCTGTACCTTGCACGCTCTGGACGCCGGAGCCAAGATGGCCTTGGGCCATCTCGCTCCACCACCGTGTGCAGTCGCCATAGCGACGACCACGGAGGACTTGACGGCGCGCTTCCTCTCGTGGAGGCTAGTGCTGCCGCCAAAGGACGTGTTCGGGTGTGCCTGTAGCTGGAGGCTGAGGAGGAGGTTCTTGAGGAATGCCTGCTTGAAGGACTTGGTGCTGGTTCTAGGACATTGCATGGTTGTTTCTGTTCTTTTGCTGGAGCAAAGACAGGATGTACTTGCTGTGATTAGTAATGTCGATGGATGATATGATGTACTTGCTGGCGCAGAAACATGGGCGCTCCTGCTGCTTAAATAGGACTGGTCTCCGGCATGTGGTGTCACTAAGTAGTACACCTTAATTCAACATGGTGCCATATAGCATGTGTCGTCTGAATCATAATCTCTCACTCATGCACGAATGATCTTTACTGTTGATGTTGGATATTAATGCTCCTCCTTTTCATGATGTATACCTTGTGTCGGCGACTTGAAGCTCAAAAGTACAGAACCACATGCTAATGGCATTTAATTGCGACCGGCGAGCACATTCTTCCCTGCTGTCGACGTGCTATTATTTTTCCATGATGATGATGTCTTGTCGTATGCTATGCATGAACGTAGAACGGACAAGTAAGACCCGAGATTCTTTTTGAAAAGGAGGAACTTCCCCCGCTTCTGCATCTGGACGATGCATGTAGCCATTTTATTAATTATTCAAAAATGCCTTTCAAAGTAATACTACCTTCTTTTCTTTAGTTTGTGTATTAGCTTTAGTCAAAGGTCAAGCTTTGTAAAGTTTGACAACATTTATAAACAAAAATATTAACGTGTACAATAACAAATTAATACAATTGTATTTGTTATAATAAATGTTTGTATTTTTTATAAATTTGAACAAACTTTACGAAGTTTGACTTTAGTCAACTCTAGTACGTAGAGTAAACAAAAACGGAGGGAGTATCTCAGTACGTCTGAAGCCACCATTTTGGCAACATCTGTCGCTACTCCTATCCACTTGATGAAGGGGTGTCGATAGTCCGGGCCGAATACCAAACAGACCTCACACCAGATCTAACATAAAAAACCGGAGGCCCCAACCAAGCCACATTGCCGGGTTTGGGGCCGTCAGGAGCACTCTCAGAGGCCACCGCCACCGTCTTCCACCGATCCATCTTTAGAGCTGTACTGATGCATCGACCTTGCCAGGCCTAGCTGCCGTCGACGCCACCATGATGTGAGACAATGCCATCATCCTGCACTCGTCCATCATCACACGCCCACCGCCGAGACCCCGTTGCTCCATGCCGCCGAGACCCAACGTTTTCGATGTGCCAGATGCCACGACGCTCCTCCTTCGCAAACACCACGTACTGCCACTGCTCCCATCCCCTCCGTATGTAGTTCCTCTAACCGCGCACCCAAACGCCCCAAGCGACGCCTCCAAGAAAGGCACGGCACAAGCAGTACTGCCGCTGCCCAATCCAAGGAGATTTTGGGTCTTCACCCGGGCGGGATCGAGGGCAGGGATCTCGACGGCACCTGCAAGGAGGAAAACAGTGACTTTGGTTGTTGCCCCCGTCGGGATGAGCGAGTCATCCAGAGTTTTCTCCATCCGATGTCATCTCTACCAGCCCCCCGGCATGGGGTCGGGGTGGAGGGCAGGTACCTCGACGGCGCCTGCAAGTAGGACACGAGATGTCCACAAGCTTAAGGTCTCCCAAGCGCATGATGATACAATAGTGAGCTGGCTCACATGTCATGATCGCACATAAATGGCTCCAAAAGTTGAAAGGGAGCTGAGCTATATAAGGTGCGGAGTACAGCACAACACATGCCCACTTGCGTATATAAAGACATCTCAAACGTCTCATCATCACAAATTGCCTGTGCCTTAGGCCCTTAGCTGTACGTATTATCATTCCGTGTTGTCGTATGCTGTGTATGGAACTGTGGATACAGGATGGACAAGTATGATCCAAGATGTCCACAAGCCTGCTGCTTAATTAACGTCTCCCAAAGTCTCAAGCATATGATGATGATAGCATAATCTTACTGAGCTGGCTGGCTCCCGTGCCATGGTCACCGGCAAAAATAGCTTTGGACATTAAGTTGCAGACAAGGGTGCTCCGGAGGTAAGGACAAGACGCGCGCACATGCCCGCACATGGGGCCTCAGGGCGGCGATGGCACTTGGCCTCAGCTCTACCCTCCGAGCTGGCTGGGGCTGTATGTTGACGTGCATGTGGCGGGTGCTAGCGTGTGTAGTCAAGACATGTATGTCAGATTTCCTCCGATATTGCAATGTGCAACTTAAATTGAGCAGTTGTGTAGACATAATGTTTACCTTACATAATCTGTTGCTGCAGAGGATGGACGCCGGCAACTGATGTGCGTGGGAGCTTAACGGGGAGCGGTCTATACAGTTCCATGAAGAATTGCAGGCCGAGCGAGTACGTAGGTGTGTGCTAACTGAACGATGGAAGGACATTGCATTGGACTGCATGGCGCTTGCGGCAGGCAGCAGCTAAACCCTTTAATTTTTCCTTTGCCCCGGAAAAGGCATGAAATTGTTCGGAACATTTGAGCCGTGCATGAATGCACATGAGAAGGCGGTTTTTTACCAGCGCGTTCCATTCACAGCGGATACCTGAGTCGCGCATCCACGGGACGTCAAATCAACAAGGCCCGCTGCGTTGTCAGCACCGCAGAGTATTCCAACTCTCCCATGATTCTCGGCAGCGAGTATATGGAGCTGTATTCCAGGACAGGTGGTGGGACCAGGTCTATGTTGTTGTCAGGTCCTTCACGTGCATCTATCCCTCCGTCCTCCTTTTATTATGTGGCAGAGCTTAGGATCTGTACTAGTAGTACTAGTATACCAATTTATCTGCCCACTGTATGGACTGGTAATATTAATTTATCCACGGACTGTGCAAATTGTATGGAGCGCGTGCAATGTGATATGGCCAAATTTAAAACACAGGTGCTAAAAGGTTCTTTGAAGTACGAGAACAAAGTTCTACTCCCTCCGTTCCTAAATAATTATTTTTCTAGAAATTTCAACAAGTGACTACATACGGAGCAAAATGAGTGAACCTACACTTTAAAACATGTCTACATACATCTGTATGTTGTATTTCATTTGAGATGGCTACAAAGGCAATTATTTGGGAACGGAGGGAGTACTTTGTACTCTTTAGATTATATCAGCAAGCTTTGGAGTATTCTGTTTCAGGTAATAAAAAATGCTTACTAGTTAGTCCAAAAGAACCACTGACACCATGTACAACTAATTCAAAAACATAAAAGAAATTGTACATTGGTTTGGACTGGAAATTTGGAGACATCGACAATGCAAAGCGCCACATAAGTTTTGCACGCCGATATGAAGAAAAACTCTATTTTTGAAAAATACGCTATTATTCAAAGCACAATGTTCATTATTACTTTTTTTGGCGAGTAATGTTCATCATTACTTCACGTACACGACAAGTACTCCTTGAGTTGTACGTGCTTTGGGACCCCATCTAAATGGAGGACGGATTTTTGAAAAATAAGCACATAATCTCTGAAGTTCTAGAACATTGTGAAAAAAATACAAATGAATCTATTGATGTAAATAAAACATTTTGAAGTTTTGAAGGATGTATAATATTTTGTATAACACAAAAAATATTTTGAACATTATGGAAACAGTACAAATGAACGCTAAGGTTCTGTTAAGAGTTTTTTTATTTATATGTCAATTCTCTCTAAAGGTCTATGGAGTAGACGACACGAGGTCCGCAACCGAGAATATAAAGTGCACATCGAGGGTTATGCGGAATGCAGTGTCTAGTGATAACAATATCACAAGAATTGTAAGGTTGGTTACTCAAGACCACGAATGAAAAAACTTACTGGTCAATATAATATAAAAGTTCTCCGTGCTCGAGTGCAAGAGGCCTGCCAGGTACACATGTCCACTGTCTCTATAGTTCTTCACCGCCGACTATAAGGGGATATAAAGTGTGCATCGATGGTTATGCAGGACATACTCCCTCCGTCCGCGAATAAGTATACATCTAGCTTTTGTCTTTAGTCAAAGTTTTACAACTTTGACCAACTTTATAGGAAAAAGTAAAAGCATTTATGGCACCAAATTAGTATCACTAGATTCGTCTTGAAATGTACTTTGATAATATATCAATTTGATGTCATATATGTTACTACTATTTTCTATAAAGTTAGTCAAAATTTTAAAACTTTGACTTAGAACAAAAGCTAGATGTACACTTATTCACGGACGGAGGGAGTAGTGTCTGGTGATGACCATATCAGAATAATCATAGGTTGGTTTCCCAAGATCCCCATTGAAAAAACTTACCAATCAATATAACATAAAAGTTATCCGTGCTTGAGTGCAAGAGGCCCGCCTTCAGCTACACATGTCCACTGTCTTTAAAGTTCTTCGCGGTCAACCATGAGAGGACCGCAAGCCAGGATATAAAGTGCAAATCGATGGTTATACGATACATAGTGTCTAGTGATGACGAGCAGTGCTATAGTATAGTAGTGCATACATGTCCTTCGTCATTTAATAAAGCAGCTCAAAACAGGAACCATAATTTATTGGTATGAGCCATGCAAGTTAGCCGTCAAAGTCGACTTACACGCTGGTGGTGACCGTCGTCGGCCTTGAAGAGGACCGCCGCGCGGACAAATTTGGGTCTCGTTTGCGATGGCGCGGACATGAAACGAACACATGCGACGCCCGCCTACTCGTCCCTCTGGCCCACCAGTCTTTCCAAAAAAACTCCCTCTCACTCGCGCTCCCGGCCGCTCGTCATGGATGACCCACCGACTCTCGACGCCGTCGCCGGCCTCGCTTCCGCCCAAGGCAATGCAAACAAGATGCACCAAAGCAAGTGGACTGCATGAACAATGTTTTCATTGTAAGAGATGAAAATTTGATAAGTCCTTCATGCCCTATACCTTAAATGCGCCACACACTTGAGAAAAGTTCTTAAATGTTATGTATGATGGTAAAGTTTTTTCGATCAATCTCTCAAGTGCGCAACATGTATGAACAAAGTTTTCATGCTAAAAAGATAAAATTTTGATAAGTCCTTCGTTCCCTATACCTTAAGTGCGCCACACACTTAAGCAAAGTTGTTAAACTGTTATGGATGACGGTAAAGTTCTTCCGGATCGATCTCTCAAGTGCGCAACATGTATGAACAAAGTTTTCATCAAAAGATATAAATTGTTCATAAGTCCTCCGTGCCCTATACATTAAGTGCACCACACGCTTGAGCAAAGTTCTTAATTTTTTATTGGCGATGATAAAGTTCTTCTATATCGATCTCTCAAGTGCGTAATGTGTATGAACAAAGTTTTCATCATAAGAGATAAAATTTTGATAAACTCTTAAGTACGTCACACGCACCATGCATGAACAAAGTTTTCATCACAAGAGATAAAAAAAGGTAGAGTCCTTCTTACCCGGTATATTAAGTGCGCCACAAGCTTGAGCAAAGTTCTTAGTTTGTTATGGATGAGGGTAAAGTTATTCCGTATCGATCTCTCAAGTGATCCACGTGCATGAACAAAGTTTTTAAGTTGACATACATGCTGATGGAGACATTCAGGATTGATCCATTAACCACCCCTCTTGCTGCTCAATTTCATAACTTCCAGCCAAACGAAATTAGAGCGCAAACAATGAAAGAAAAACTAACTACGCAAAAGTCCTTCGGTGCATATCTCATAAGTACGTCCCACGCGAAAACAAAGTGCTTGAACTAACATCACCTTGACTTAAATGAAGTGCTTGAACTAACAATGCTTGAAACCATTGGATCGATAATTCGATATAAGTAAGCGGTCATTTTAGTTCTTTGTTACATATTTTTTATGTACGTATCAGAATTTTTGCCTCAAAATTTGCAGTTAGCATTTGGATGTGGCTAAGAACACATAAAAATGTTCTCATAATTTTTTTGACGTATTAAAAATTATTTTTGGGCCCGAATTGAATTTCCGTCTAAAACCTTCCTACTAATGTACATATGTACATATGTCAGGAGCCGAATGTACATATGTCAGGAGCCAAATGTACATATGTCAGGAGCCGAATTCTAATGTTCTCAAAATGAAGTAATGTACATATGTCAGGAGCCGAATTGAATTTCCGTCTAAAACCTTCCTACTAATGTCTGATATATAAAGCAAAATTGCTGTCAGTTTTCTCGGTGTGATATGTACATTACTTCGTCATGCCTCATTTCCAAAGCACCGTGGATTAACTTAAAGCCAACCCAAATGCTGAAATGGCAGTGCAAAACAGGTCTTCATGGCTGAGCTATTGGGTTACTAACATGATGCATACTAGAACTTGAAGGTTTGCCCATTGGTTATTCATGTCAGGCGTAACAGACCGTTGTTGGCCCAGCATATGTATAGATATGCAACTACTGGAATGACTATATAAACACAAAATGAAGTTGTTTCCGATCATACATCAGAATGGAAGAACTTTATTGTTGCACAATCCGTTAGCTTCAGATATGGTTGGTCCCGTAGGAATGCATGAATATGCAAGTTAATGAAATATCAGTATCAGACTAATAACCTCCCTTGCCACAACAGTATCATAGACATTTTTTTCATGATCTTAAACATACTTCCAAACAAAATACTCATGCATTTGTCGCAGAATTTGTTGTCACATTCTCAAACACAGAGCATACAAAATGATATAAAAGAAAGATCAACATTGAATTGATAAACGACATCAGGACATTGAGCATATGTCCCAGCAGCTTTGATTTGTAGTATTATTCATCTAAACCACGATTCAAACGTTGTAAGATTTTTTTGACCAGATTTCTCTACGCTCTGCATAAATGTGTATCACACGATATGTATCGTTTATGACCAGGGTGTTCTCGACCTAGCACGATGCAGATTTGAAGCATGCTTATTGAAGAGTTTGAACAGCGCAGGGGTGTAAACCTTCCCAGCATGCCTCTCCATAGGCAAATTGGTCTTTAGCATTGTGCTGACCAATATGAAGAAATAAATCTCCTGGTTAGAATGATTTGTTTCACAGTTCAAGATCTTTACAGTCGAAAAAAGTACTTCCAAGCCGAACCCAGTTTCCTACAACTTATCCAAGAAGTGCAGAGCAATAAACTGAAAAGTACTAATAAAAGAATGAAAATTTTGGACAAATTCTTCAGTTTTGATATAGCAGTTCCAATATTTGACAACCAAAAAAAGTAGTTCCTCCATGCCTGCAACGCAATTTGAATTTTAGGTGACAAAAAAGTTGTTCACCGAAACTGCTAGAAAGTTATACAAGTGATATACAAGAATCTGACCCACAAAAAAAAGATATACAAGGATCTGGATATGCACACACGGGAGGACATATGTGCATCAATTTTCCAGTTTGCTCGGCCGAAGACATGCACACACAAGAACGCAAAGGAAAATCTGGATCAAAATAAAAGTCGCATACGGCTTGCTGGTCAAGATCCGATGGAAAATCTTGCGTCCAGCAGATTGTTGCTTGGATTTTACAAAAGAATGGGAGGGGTCACCTAATTCCTCAGGGCTTGCTCGGGGTGGATGTGGCCGTCATGGTCATCGGAGGGGACGGGTGCATCTGCCCGGAAGACGGTGGTGGTCGTCGCCGTGGCGGGCTTTCTCAATGGCAGCAGGGCAGCATCCTCAGACGAGAGGAATCAAGGGCGTGCTGGTGCTGGGCCTCCTCGACGGTAAGAAGGGAAGCAGCCTCTTCAGAATCTCCGGCGTCTGAATCTCAGAGGAGTGGGATTGGGAGGGAGGGAGAGGGGGAGACGTGGGCGGACTGGGTAAAGAATCTTCTAGGGGAGGTTCCCACTGTCAGATACGATTTGACTGTATGTATACGCAGCTGGAATTGTGATAATAGAGGAGCACGCGTGGGGCCTGGTGGACCAGCTGGCTCGAGTCCATGCGCATGCGTGAGCGGGCGCGGTTGGCGCTGTGAACGGAACGCGAACGTAAAAGCCTTTATCGTGCACATGATCATCCCGTTTTTTTCGGACTACCTATTTTGTCGGATGACTGGAAGAAGTTTAGTTTCGGTTGATTTTGACCCAATGGTTGGATTGAATGTGTGGGAAGTAGCTGCGGGGCAATAAAAATTATTAGTGACTGACACACAGCAAATGCGCTTTTTGTGAGATCTACTTGAACTCGCCCATGGCTGATTTGGAGAGGAGCTAGCTTCACGCGCTTCTCACGTGGTGATCATAGATAGGCAATTTATCATTCTATTAGATATATCCTAGTTTATCACTAACACTTTATGTCAGCGTAGAAGTCACAGTGGTGTATATAAAAAACATATATACGTTATCCTACATCACATCTCAATCCCACCATCTTATCCGACACAGATATGTAGTACCTGTGGATCGAAACAGTACTGGATCTCTTCTACCATGAGATTCAGAAGTATGGAACCGGCTAGTCTTGTAATGAACTCAGCAAATACGGCCCAACATTCACGTGTCTGCGGTCACGCTGGACAGGCGACAGCCTGCTCTGTCTCTCCCTACCGTGAGCATATGCATGCATTTCTTCGCTTGTTCATCCGAGCTTTTGTCTGCTCTGGCTTTCGATCCACAAAGCTTAATTCCAAACTCCCATGTCTACTGATTAGTCACACGGTTAGTTTGTCTCACAGATATATTGTTCCCTTCAAACATGGGTGATGTCTCCGGAATGCACGGTCTGTTCCATCTTATCCGCGCTTGTGGCTGTCATGCACATGTTTCCCTTCTTCCTTTGTGTAAAACGAACCGTAGTAATGGTTTATTGCCAAAAAAGGATTGATCTTAATATCAATCCAAGTACGGCGAGCTTGCTTGTTGGTGGAGTGAATATATAATCTCATGGCACTTACTATTTTTCTAAGAAAATGTACAGCAATTCAATAACTCATCATAAAAGTTAGGCAGCACCAGCCATCCGATAAGTTATTACATTCTTCCTAGCTCCCATTCAACATGCAAGTATATATATAGCTCCAATGTATGCACCGTGTTTTGTAGTCATTTATCTCAAGAGAGTTAGCCACCATGGCTATAGTACTCAAGACAATTCCTTTCAAATTTTACTCCGTTAAAGCCATGCTTCGGCAAAATATGGAACATACTCCCTCTGTAAACTAATATAAGAGTGTTTAGATTACTAAAGTAGTGATCTAAATGCTCTTGTATTAGTTTACGGAGGGAGTACATTGTAGCACACATGCACATTACTACACATATGTTAGATTTGGGATGCATTAGGAAAATATTTGCATGTTGTTCTTGCAAATCTGGCACATCATATTCTGTTGTGGCATTACTATGTGATCCTACAATGCACGTGACCATCATGCAAAAGTTTTGCTTACCAGTGTTTGGGAAAGCCGAAAATGTCAGCTGATCTCTACTAATACTCAGCCATGGGCGTGCGGCTAGCCAGCGCCGCTGCGCTCGATCGTTGTTTCGAGCGCACCTCCACGCGCGCTGAGTAGAATAGTTCGATCACTCCTCCCACAACCAGCGTACTCACTCACCACGCATCCATCCATCGGCAGCAGCTAGCCAACACGTACATGTGGATCGCAAAGTTGCTCATGTCTAGCACTTACCATGTGCTAGTTTGCTGTTTTCTACTTTGCTCGACCGATCTGTCAACGTACAATGCCGAGCGCTACCTCGCCTTCCAATTCATTCGCGTACAGTGCCGAGCGCTACCTCGCCGGCCGATCCGTCTGCACACCGCTCACTAGCACCATTGGCCTGGAACCGGGGCGACCGATCTAACGGCGCTGACGATGGACTATGTCCCTCGCATCCCTTTTGTTCCGTGCGTGTACTGGAACCGATATGTGCCTCTACAATGAACACTACTGCAACCGATATGTGCCTCTTACGACGATCACCAGTACATTAGTAGAAAACAGGGCTTTGGTCACAGTACAATATACACATTAGTCCCGGTTGCATTACAAACTGGGACTAATGTGAGCATTAGTCCCGGTTCGAGCGGCTAAAGGCATTAGTCCCGGTTCAAATGGGCCCTTTATTCCCGGTTTGAGACACGAACCGGGACAAAAGGGCATCGCACCTGAGGGATTTCCGGATTAGGGGGTGTCCGGATAGTCGAACTATTATCTTTGGCCCGACTCCTGGACTATGAAGAAACAAGATTGAAGACTTCGTCCCGTGTCCGGATGGGACTTTCCTTGGCGTGGAAGGCAAGCTTGGCGATACGGATATGTAGATCTCCTATCATTGTAACTGACTCTGTGTAACCCTACCCCTCTTCGGTGCCTATATAAACCGGAGGGTTTTAGTCCGTAGGATGAACAACAATCATACCATAGGCTAGCTTCTAGGGTTTAGCCTCTCTGATCTCGTGGTAGGTCTACTCTTGTACTACCCATATCATCAATATTAATCAAGCAGGAGTAGGGTTTTACCTCCATCGAGAGGGCGAACATGGGTAAAAATATCGTGTCCCTTGTCTCCTGTTACCATCCGCCTAGACGCACAGTCGGGACCCTCTACCCGAGATCCTCCGGGTTTGACACCGACATTGGTGCTTTCATTGAGAGTTCCTCTGTACCGTCGCCATCAGGAAGGATGCATCATCTCATCTTTAAAGACGACACTGTTGCTAAAGGAGCTTTGGCTATCGGCCAAACTCTCCGGCTAGGCGGTTTTCTTATGACCGCCTGTTCGGCCGCCGCGCCGACGATGACTTCTCGGGTCATCGAAAGCAATCTTCACGTTAACTTGGAACTCGCCGAGCAGTTAGATCCGATGGAGCTCTCTTTCTTAAACGAGCTCTTGGATCGCATCGCCGCCCGGGGAGTCGCTACAGACTATGATCAGATTGGGCCTAAATCCGATCTGAGAGAGATTAACTCTCCCCAGGTTACCCATCACGTTGCTGTGGTAGAGGAACAATACGGCGACCCTTCTTCTATCTTAAGGACTAGCTATGTCCGGATTTCCGATCCCTCCATGCCGGATTCCCGCGGAGGAGAGGACGTTACTCAAGCCCTGAACCTAAAGTCAGGCAGCGGGCTAGATTCATTGGACAACATCCAAGAACCCAAGCTTCCAAGTTCGGAAACTACTTGGCCCCTGAGTCTTAAATTGGACGGGGTTCCGAATTTAATTCCACCCGCCACCCAAACATAAGCGATCTATCCCAAATCCGGCAAGAGCCCGCAGAAACAGTACACCATTACTGGGCCAGATTCCTCCTGGTTATGAACAGGATAAAGGACTGCCGCGAGGAGGACGCAATTTCATTCTTCTGCAATAATTGCACGGACAAGGGAATCCTCAACGCCGTAAGTCGTCGTGAAATTACATGCTTCGCTGACTTGGCGTCCATAGTACGAAAGTACTGTGCGATAGAAAGCGCCTGGAAAACCGAAATCAAATTTTGGACAATCCGGCCCTGAATACAACCCCAGTCCGAAATAAAAGGGTGCATTATCGCCAGGCACCTGGGTTAAACACCAAAAAGCAAAAGCCCTCTATAGGGTATGGAACCGTACTGGAAGGATGGCTCAATGGACCCTGCAAAGTTCATAGTACAGAGGGCGCCACTCCAACTCATAGCCTTAGAGCATGTTGGATACTATGGCAGGTGGCCAAAAGTGGCGAAGAGCTTCTAACTCTAGAACACCAGCCCAGGGATACCAGTACGGTATTAACAGTCTTCGAGACTTTTGCATCAAATAATATGCGGAAACGAATACTCCGCAGCCTTGCCGAAGTCTACCAAGTAGCAACAATAAACCCATGGAGTGACACGGCTATTACCTTTAATGCCAGTGAAGAACCTAAATTCCGAACAGCCCGAGCACCAGCTGCATTGGTCCTCAGTCCATTAGTGGACGGATTTTGCCTTACCAAGGTACTCATGGATGGTGGCAGTGGATTGAACCTCATTTACGAGGAAACCCTCCGAAAAATGGAAATAGACTGGAGCCGCATTGAGCGAAGCAGCACAACCTTTAGAGGAATAATCCCCAGTCGGGAAGCATGTTGTACAGGAAAAATCACACTGGATGTGGTGTTCGGCACGCCGGATAATTACAGGTCTGAGGAGGTCACGTTCCAAGTGGCCCCGTTCAGCAGCGGATATCACATTCTATTAGGGCGAGAAGCATTCACAATTTTTCAAGCCATACCCCATTACGAGTACATGAAGCTCAAAATGCCCGGGCCCAACGGAATCATCACTCTTGCTAGTGACCCGGACATAGCACTCCGCGCCGAAAACAAGACAGCCGCACTGGCCCTTGAGGCACTATCTGAAGCCCTAGCGGCCGAGGAACTCACTGCGCTGCGCTCCACGGTGAATAGGGACGATGTGATACTCGATAAGAGATCCAAGTCCACCTCCTTTAAACCGGCGGACGAAATAGTCAAATTCCAAGTCCATCCAATGGACCCTACAAAAACGGCCTCCATCGGGGCATAATTAATCCCTGATGTAGACGCCGCTCTACGAGAATTCCTACGCGAAAATTGGGACATTTTTGCCAGGCACCCTTCAGACATGCCAGGAATCCCACGCAGGTTGGCCGAGCACAGCCTAAACATCCTAAAAGGATTCAAGCCAGTCAAACATGCTCTTCGGCGTTTCTTCGAACCCAAGAGATAGGCCATGGGAGAGGAGCTAGCCAAACTATTGGAGGCCGGATTCATCATAGATATAAAACATCCGGACTGGCTAGCAAACCTGGTGATGGTACCAAAGAAGGACAAATCCTGGCGCCTATGCGTCGATTTCAAGGACCTCAACAAGGCTTGCCCAAAGGATCCCTTCCCCCTCCCCCGCATCCATCAAATTATCGACGCTACCGCAGGACACGATTCATTGTGCTTCCTTGACGCATACTCCAGCTACCACCAAATTAAGATGGAAGACCCTGACCAAGCCGCAACGGCATTCATCACCCCATACGGCCCATTCTGCTTCAACACAATGCCCTTCGGGCTCAAAAATGCTGGCGCAACATATCAACGCATGATTCAGACATGTCTGGCAAACCAGATCGGCAAAACAGTGGAGGCATACGTAGACGATGTGGTCGTCAAAACCAAGCACGTCAAAACTCTAGTAGACGACTTGAGGCTCACATTCGATGATCTCCGAAAATATGACACCAAGCTCAACCCGGAAAAATGCGTTTTCGGCGTACCAGCCGGAAAGCTCTTGGGCTTCATTGTATCCGGTAGAGGAATTGAAGCAAACCCAGGCAAGATCCGAGCTCTGTCACAATTGGATATCCCAAAGGACCTCAAACAAATACAAAAATTGACTGGATGCGTGGCGGCTCTAAGCCGCTTTATCTCCCATTTGGGAGAAAAGGCATTACCCCTTTATCGCCTCCTCCGACGCACCAAACACTTCGAGTGGACGGATGCCGCCACGACCGGACTCGAAGAAATAAAAGCCATATTGGCAACAAACCCGGTCCTGGCCGCGCCCAACATGGGCGAACCAATGCTATTATATATCGCGGCAACTCATCAAGTTGTAAGCGCGGTGCTCGTCGTCGAGTGAGAAATGGACGGACACAAGTTCCCCCTTCAACACCCAGTTTACTACGTGTCCACTGTCCTAACTGAAGGAAATATGCCCTAGAGGCAATAATAAAGTTATTATTTATTTCCTTATATCATGATAAATGTTTATTATTCATGCTAGAATTGTATTAACCGGAAACATAATACATGTGTGAATACATAGACAAACAGAGTGTCACTAGTATGCCTCTACTTGACTAGCTCGTTAATCAAAGATGGTTATGTTTCCTAACCATGAACAATGAGTTGTTATTTGATTAACGAGGTCACATCATTAGTAGAATGATCTGATTGACATGACCCATTCCATTAGCTTAGCACCCGATCGTTTAGTATGTTGCTATTGCTTTCTTCATGACTTATACATGTTCCTATGACTATGAGATTATGCAACTCCCGTTTACCGGAGGAACACTTTGGGTACTACCAAACGTCACAACGTAACTGGGTGATTATAAAGGAGTACTACAGGTGTCTCCAATGGTCGATGTTGGGTTGGCATATTTCGAGATTAGGATTTGTCACTCCGATTGTTGGAGAGGTATCTCTGGGCCCTCTCGGTAATACACATCACATAAGCCTTGCAAGCATTACAACTAATATGTTAGTTGTGAGATGATGTATTACGGAACGAGTAAAGAGACTTGCCAGTAACGAGATTGAACTAGGTATTGGATATCGACGATCGAATCTCGGGCAAGTAACATACCGATGACAAAGGGAACAACGTATGTTGTTATGCGGTCTGACCGATAAAGATCTTCGTAGAATATGTAGGAGCCAATATGGGCATCCAGGTCCCGCTATTGGTTATTGACCGGAGATGTGTCTCGGTCATGTCTACATTGTTCTCGAACCCGTAGGGTCCGCACGCTTAAGGTTACGATGACAGTTATATTATGAGTTTATGCATTTTGATGTACCGAAGGTTGTTCGGAGTCCCGGATGTGATCACGGACATGACGAGGAGTCTCGAAATGGTCGAGACGTAAAGATTGATATATTGGAAGCCTATGTTTGGACATCGGAAGTGTTCCGGGTGAAATCGGGATTTTACCGGGTTACCGGGAGGGTTACCGGAACCCCCCGGGAGCCATATGGGCCTTCATGGGCCTTAGTGGAAAGGAGAAAGGGGCAGCCCAAGGTGGCTGCGCCTCTTCCCCCTCCCCTAGTCCTATTAGGACTAGGAGAAGGTGGCCGGCCCCCCTCTCTCCCTTCCCCTTCGAGGAATCCTAGTTGGACTAGGATTGGGGGGAGGAATCCTACTCCCAGAGGGAGTAGGACTCTCCTGCGCCTCCCTCTATGGCCGGCCAGCCTCCCCCCCTCTACTCCTTTATATACGGAGGCAGGGGCACCTCTAAACACACAAGTTGACACAAGTTGATCCACGTGATCGATTCCTTAGCCGTGTGCGGTGCCCCCTGCCACCATATTCCTCGATAATACTGTAGCGGAGTTTAGGCGAAGCCCTGCTGCTGTAGTTCATCAAGATCGTCACCACGCCGTCGTGCTGACGGAACTCTTCCCCGACACTTTGCTGGATCGGAGTCCGGGGATCGTCATCGAGCTGAACGTGTGCTCGAACTCGGAGGTGCCGTAGTTTCGGTACTTGATCGGTTGGATCGTGAAGACGTACGACTACTTCCTCTACGTCGTGTCACCGCTTCCGCAGTCGGTCTGCGTTGGGTACGTAGACAACACTCTCCTCTCGTTGCTATGCATCACATGATCCTGTGTGCGCGTAGGAAATTTTTTGAAATTACTACGAAACCCAACAGTGGCATCCGAGCCTAGGTTATTGATGTTGATGTTATATGCACGAGTAGAACACAAGTAAGTTGTGGACGATACAAGTCATACTGCCTACCAGCTTGTCATACTTTGGTTCGGCGGTATTGTTGGACGAGACGACCCGGACCAACCTTACGCGTACGCTTACACGAGACCGGTTCCCTCGACGTGCTTTGCACAGAGATGGCTTGCGGGCGACTGCCTCTCCAACTTTAGTTGAACCAAGTATGGCTACGCCCGGTCCTTGCGAAGGTTAAAACGGAGTCTATTTGACAAACTATCATTGTGGTTTTGATGCGTAGGTGAGATTGGTTCTTACTTAAGCCCGTAGCAGCCACGTAAAACATGCAACAACAAAGTAGAGGACGTCTAACTTGTTTTTGCAGGGCATGTTGTGATGTGATATGGTCAAGGCATGATGCTGAATTTTATTGTATGAGATGATCATGTTTTGTAACCGAGTTATCGGCAACTGGCAGGAGCCATATGGTTGTCGCTTTATTGTATGCAATGCAATCGCGATGTAATGCTTTACTTTATTACTAAACGGTAGTGATAGTCGTGAAAGCATAAGATTGGCGAGACGACAACGATGCTACGATGAAGATCAAGGTGTCGCGCCGGTGACGATGGTGATCATGACGGTGCTTCGGAGATGGAGATCACAAGCACAAGATGATGATCGCCATATCATATCACTTATATTGATTGCATGTGATGTTTATCTTTTTATGCATCTTATCTTGCTTTGATTGACGGTAGCATTATAAGATGATCTCTCACTAAATTATCAAGAAGTGTTCTCCCTGAGTATGCACCGTTGCGAAAGTTCTTCGTGCTGAGACACCACGTGATGATCGGGTGTGATAGGCTCTACGTTCAAATACAACGGGTGCAAAACAGTTGCACACGCAGAATACTCAGGTTAAACTTGACGAGCCTAGCATAGGCAGATATGGCCTCGGAACACGGAGACCGAAAGGTCGAGCGTGAATCATATAGTAGATATGATCAACATAATGATGTTCACCGATGAAACTACTCCATCTCACGTGATGATCGGACATGGTTTAGTTGATTTGGATCACGTGATCACTTAGAGGATTAGAGGGATGTCTATCTAAGTGGGAGTTCTTTAGTAATATGATTAATTGAACTTAAAATTTATCATGAACTTAGTCCTGGAAGTATTTTGCAAATTATAGATCAATAGCTTGCGTTGTTGCTTCCCTGTGTTTATTTTGATATGTTCCTAGAGAAAATTGTGTTGAAAGATGTTAGTAGCAATGATGCGGATTGGATCCGTGATCTAAGGATTATCCTCATTGCTGCACAGAAGAATTATGTCCTTGATGCACCGCTAGGTGACAGACCTATTGCAGGAGCAGATGCAGACGTTATGAACGTTTGGCTAGCTCAATATGATGACTACTTGATAGTTTAAGTGCACCATGCTTAACGGCTTAGAATCGGGACTTCAAAGATGTTTTGAACATCATGGACCATATGAGATGTTCCAGTAATTGAAGTTAATATTTCAAGCAAATACCCGAGTTGAGAGATATGAAGTCTCCAACAAGTTCTATAGCTAAAAGATGGAGGAGAATCGCTCAACTAGTGAGCATGTGCTCAGATTGTCTGGGTACTTCAATTGCTTGAATCAAGTGGGAGTTAATCTTCCAGATAAGATAGTGATTGACAGAATTCTCTAGTCACCATCACTAAGTTACTGAACTTCATGATGAACTATAGTATGCAAGGGATGACGAAAACGATTCCCGAGCTCTTCGTGATATTGAAATCGACGAAGGTAGAAATCAAGAAAGAGCATCAAGTGTTGATGATTGACAAGACCACTAGTTTCAAGAAAAGGGCAGAAGGAAGAAGGGGACCTTCAAGAAGAACAGCAAGCAAGTTGCTGCTCAAGTGAAGAAGCCCAAGTCTGATCCTAAGCCTGAGACTAAGAGCTTCTACTGCAAAGGGACTGGTCACTGGAAGCGGATCTACCCCAAGTGATTGGCGGATAAGAAGGATGGCAAAGTGAACATAAGTATATTTGATATACATGTTATTGATGTATACTTTACTAGTGTTTATCGCAAACCCTCAGTATTTGATACTAGTTCAGTTGCTAAGATTAGTAACTCGAAACGGGAGTTGCAGAATAAACAGAGACTAGTTAAGGGTGAAGTGACGATGTGTGTTGGAAGTGGTTCCAAGATTGATATGATCATCGTCACACACTCCCTATACTTTCGGGATTAGTGTTGAACCTAAATAAGTGTTATTTGGTGTTTGCGTTGAGCATGAATATGATTTGATCATGTTTATTGTAATACGATTATTCATTTAAGTAAGAGAATAAATTGTTGTTCTGTTTACATGAATAGAACCTTATATGGTTACACACCCAATGAAAATAGTTTGTTGGATCTCGATCGTAGTGATACACATAATCATAATATTGAAACCAAAAGATGCAAAGTTAATAATGATAAGTGCAACTTGTTTGTAGCACTGCCGTTTAGGTCATATTGGTGTAAAGCGCATGAAAAAACTCCATACTGATGGACTTTTGGAACCACTTGATTATGAATCACTTGGGACTTGCGAACCGTGCCTTATGGGCAAGATGACTAAAACACCGTTCTCTGGTACTATGGAGAGAGCAACAGATTTGTTGGGAATCATACATACCGATGTATGTGGCCCGATGAATATTGAGGCTCGTGGCGGATATCGTTATTTTCTCACCTTCATAGATGATTTAAGCAGATATGGGTATATCTACTTGATGAAACATAAGTCTGAAACATTTGAAAAGTTCAAAGAATTTCAGAGTGAAGTGAAAAATCATCGTAACAAGAAAATAAAGTTTCTACGATCTGATCGTAGAGAAGAGTATTTGAGTTACGAGTTTGGCCTTCAGTTAAAAACAATGTGAAATAGTTTCACTACTCATGCCACCTAGAACACCACAATGTAATGGTGTGTCCGAACGTCATAACCGTACTTCATTAGATATGGTGCGATCTATGATGTGTCTTACCGATCTACCACTATCGTTTTGGGGTTATGCATTAGAGACAGCTGCATTCACATTAAATAGGGCACCATCTAAATCCGTTGAGATGACACCGTGTGAACTATGGTTTGGCAAGAAACCTAAGCTGTCGTTTCTTAAATTTGGGGTTGCGATGCTTATATGAAAAAGTTTCATCCTGATAAGCTCAAACTCAAATCGGAGAAGTGCGTCTTCATAGAATACCCAAAGGAAATTGTTGGGTACACCTTCTATCACAGATCCAAAGGCAAGACATTCGTTGCTAAAATGGATTATTTCCAGAGAAGGAGTTTCTCTCGAAAGAAGTGAGTGGGAGGAAAGTAGAACTTGACGAGGTAACTGTACCTGCTCCCTTACTGGAGAGTAGTTCATCACAGAAAACTGTTTCAGTGACACCTACACCGGTTAGTGAGGAAGCCAATGATAATGATCATGAAACTTCAGATCAAGATACTACTGAACCACGTAGATCAACCAGAGTAAGATCCGCGCCAGAGTGGTACGGAAATCCTGTTCTGGAAGTCATGCTACTAGATCATGATGAACCTACGAACTATGAAGAAGCGATGGTGAGCCCAGATTCCGCAAAGTGGCTTGAAGCCATGAAATCTGAGATGGGATCCATGTATGAGAACAAAGTATGGACTTTGGTTGACTTGCCCGATGATCGGCAAGCAATTAAGAATAAATGGATCTTCAAGAGGAAAACGGACGTTGATAGTAGTGTTACTATCTACAAAGCTAGACTTGTCGAAAAAGGTTTTTGACAAAGTTCAAGGTGTATAATACAATGAGATTTTCTTACTCGTATCGATGCTTAAAAGTCTGTCCGAATCATGTTAGCAATTGCCGCATTTTATGATTATGAAATTTGGCAGATGGATGTCAAAACTGCATTCCTGAATGGATTTCTGGAAGAAGAGTTGTATATGATGCAACCGGAAGGTTTTGTCGATCCAAAGGGAGCTAACAAAGTGTGCAAGCTCCAGCGATCCATTTATGGACTGGTGCAAGAATCTCGGAGTTGGAATATACGCTTTGATAAGTTGATCAAAGCATATAGTTATTGTACAGACTTACAGTGAAGCCTGTATTTACAAGAAAGTGAGTGGGAGCACTACAACATTTCTGATAAGTATATGTGAATGACATATTGTTGATCGGAAATAATGTAGAATTATTCTGCAAAGCATGAAAGGATACTTGAATAAAAGTTTTTCAAAGAAAGACCTTGGTGAAGCTGCTTACACATTGAGCATCAAGATCTATATAGATAGATGAAGACGCTTGATAAGATTTTTTCAATGAATACATACCTTGATAAATTTTTGAAATAGTTCAAAATGGAACAGTCAAAGAAGGAGTTCTTGCCTGTGTTGCAAGGTGTTAAGTTGAGTAAGACTCAAAGCCCGACCACGACAGAAAATAGAAAGAATGAAAGTCATTCCCTATGCCTTAGTCATAGGTTCTATAAAGTATGCCATGCTGTATACCAGATCTATTGTATGCCATACCACTGAGTTTGGCAAGGGAGTACAATAGTGATCTAGGAGTAGATCACTGGAGAGCGGTCAAAATTGTCCTTAGTGGAATAAGGATATGTTTCTCGATTACGGAAAAAGGTTCGTCGTAAAAGGTTACGCCGATGCAAGTTTGACACTAATCTAGATGACTCTAAGTCTTGATCTAGATACATATTGAAAGTGGGAGCAATTAGCTAGAGTAGCTCCGTGCAGAGCATTGTAGACATAGAATTCGCAAAATACTTACGGATCTGTATATGACATACCCGTTGACTAAGATTCTCTCACAAGCAAAACATGATCACACCTTAGTACTCCTTGGGTGTTAATCACATAGCGATGTGAACTAGATTACTGAATCTAGTAAACCCTTTGGGTGTTGGTCACATAGCGATGTGAACTATGGGTGTTAATCACATGGTGATGTAAACTATTGCTGTTAAATCACATGGCGATGTGAACTAGATTATTGACTCTAGTGCAAGTGGGAGACTGAAGGAAATATGCCCTAGAGGCAATAATAAAGTTATTATTTATTTCCTTATATCATGATAAATGTTTATTATTCATGCTAGAATTGTATTTACCGGAAACATAATACATGTGTGAATACATAGACAAACAAAGTGTCACTAGTATGCCTCTACTTGACTAGCTCGTTAATCAAAGATGGTTATGTTTCCTAACCATGAACAATGAGTTGTTATTTGATTAACGAGGTCACATCATTAGTAGAATGATCTGATTGACATGACCCATTCCATTAGCTTAGCACCCGATCGTTTAGTATGTTGCTATTGCTTTCTTCATGACTTATACATGTTCCTATGACTATGAGATTATGCAACTCCCGTTTACCGGAGGAACACTTTGGGTACTACCAAACGTCACAACGTAACTGGGTGATTATAAAGGAGTACTACAGGTGTCTCCAATGGTCGATGTTGGGTTGGCGTATTTCGAGATTAGGATTTGTCACTCCAATTGTTGGAGAGGTATCTCTGGGCCCTCTCGGTAATACACATCACATAAAGCCTTGCAAGCATTACAACTAATATGTTAGTTGTGAGATGATGTATTACGGAACGAGTAAAGAGACTTGCCGATAACGAGATTGAACTAGGTATTGGATACCGACGATCGAATCTCGGGCAAGTAACATACCGATGACAAAGGGAACAACGTATGTTGTTATGCGGTCTGACCGATAAAGATCTTCGTAGAATATGTAGGAGCCAATATGGGCATCCAGGTCCCGCTATTGGTTATTGACCAGAGACGTGTCTCGGTCATGTCTACATTGTTCTCGAACCCGTAGGGTCCGCACGCTTAAGGTTACGATGACAGTTATATTATGAGTTTATGCATTTTGATGTACCGAAGGTTGTTCGGAGTCCCGGATGTGATCACGGACATGACGAGGAGTCTCGAAATGGTCGAGACATAAAGATTGATATATTGGAAGTCTATGTTTGGACATCGGAAGTGTTCCGGGTGAAATCGGGATTTTACCGGATTACCGGGAGGTTACCGGAAACCCCCGGAGCCATATGGGCCATCATGGGCCTTAGTGGAAAGGAGAAAGGGGCAGCCCAAGGGGGCTGCGCGCCTCCCCCCTTCCCCTAGTCCTATTAGGACTAGGAGAGGTGGCCGGCCACCCCTCTCCCTCTTTCCCCCTTGGGAATCCTAGTTGGAATAGGATTGGGGGGGGGAGTCCTACTCCCGGTAGGAGTAGGACTCCTCCTGCGCCTCTCCCTCTTGGCCGGCGCACCCTCCCCCCTTGGCTCCTTTATATACGGAGGCAGGGGCACCTCTAAACACACAAGTTGACACAAGTTGATCCACGTGATCGATTCCTTAGCCGTGTGCGGTGCCCCCTGCCACCATATTCCTCGATAATACTGTAGCGGAGTTTAGGCGAAGCCCTGCTGCTGTAGTTCATCAAGATCGTCACCACGCCGTCGTGCTGACGGAACTCTTCCCCGACACTTTGCTGGATCGGAGTCCGGGGATCGTCATCGAGCTGAACGTGTGCTCGAACTCGGAGGTGCCGTAGTTTCGGTACTTGATCGGTTGGATCGTGAAGACGTACGACTACTTCCTCTACGTCGTGTCACCGCTTCCGCAGTCGGTCTGCGTTGGGTACGTAGACAACACTCTCCTCTCGTTGCTATGCATCACATGATCCTGTGTGCGCGTAGGAAAATTTTTGAAATTACTACGAAACCCAACACTAACTCCATGCAAGTCACGGTATCCGCATTATCAAAAAATAGCGTACGTGGTGTTTATGGCATCCCGGAAGCTGTGACACTACTTTCAAGAGTGTTTGATAACAGTAGCCTCCGAAGTACTTCTTAACGACATTATAAACAACCGCGATGCGACGGGCCGGATTGCCAAATGGGCCATTGAGCTCCTCCCGTTCGACATAACCTATAAGCCACGGCGAGCTATTAAGTCGCAAGTTTTGGCCGACTTCGTCGCCGAATGGACTGAAGCCGAACTCCCTAAAGAGTACGGCGCATATTCCAACCGGATCATGCACTTCGACGGCTCCAAAATGTTGGCTGGTCTGGGGGCTGGCGTCGTTCTGACGTCCCCAACCGGAGATATAGTTCAATACGTACTCCAGATAATGTATACGGACTCCAACAACGCAGCCGAATACGAGACCCTTCTACATGGTCTCCAGATGGCAGTCTCCATGGGCATTCAATGCCTAGAGGTGCACGGGGATTGGAACCTCGCGATATCCCAAATAAATGGAGACTTTGATGCCAAGGATCCGAAAATGGCAGCTTATCGCAACGCCGTCCTAAAAATGTCAGCTCGGTTTGAGGGGCTCGAGTTTCACCATATAGCCCGGGATAACAACCAGGCAGCAGACGTATTGGCACACATTGGTGCAAAGCGCGATGCCGTCCCTCCCAACATCTTCCTAGAGAGGCTGTTCAAGCCATCTGTACTATGGGAGGGGGAGTCCGGAAATAACAACCCGGACCCAACCGCACTGCCCGACACCGAACATTCTGACACAATTGGTGGTTCTGCCAACGAAGTAACATCCTCAGTCCATGTAATAATGGCAGTCATTGCCCCGTGGACGGAACCATTCCTTGCATACCTAACCAGGCAGGAAATTTCCGAGGACCAAAACGAGGCCCGCTACATAGTGCGGCGATCTAAAGCCTATAAGGTCCATGAGGGAGAGCTTTATAAGAAAAGCACAACCGGAGTCCTTCAAAGGTGTATCTCCGAAGAGGAAGGGCGGAATCTTCTGGCTAAAATTCATGCCGGACTCGGCGGGCACCACACCGCAGCCCGGGCCCTTGTAGGCAAGGCCTTCCGTACAGGATTTTATTGGCCGACGGCCCGGGTAGATGCTCAGGACTTAGTCCAACGATGCGTCGGTTGCCAGCTCTTTGCTAATCAAAGCCACATGCCACCCACCGCCCTCAAAACTATACCCATAACCTGGCCCTTCGCGGTCTGGGGGCTTGACATGGTTGGACCCCTTAAAGGAGTAACCCACAAGCAAAAATACCTACTGGTCATGGTGGACAAATTCACCAAATGGATAGAGGCGAAACCTGTTAAGACGGACGAATCCGGACCGGTGATATACTTCATATCAGGGGTCGTACACCGTTATGGCGTCCCCCACAGCATCATCACTGATAACAGCACGAACTTTACGGCCGACGAGATCAAACTCTGGTGCAAAAACATGGGCATCAAGCTCGACTATGCTTCAGTCTATCACCCTCAAACTAACGGTCAAGTCGAGCGAGCAAATGGTCTAATCATGAGCGGCATCAAACCCAGATTAGTGCGATCCCTCAAGGAATCTAACACGCACTGGGTAGAGGACCTCGACTCCGTACTCTGGGGGCTGCGGACCACGCCGAATCGCACTACCGGATTCACACCATTTTTTATGGTATACAGCGCAGAGGTAGTTCTGCTCTGCGACATAATTCATGACTCACCTCGCGTGCGCATGTACGAAGAAAGAGAAGCTGAGCTCGATCGGCAGGACAGTTTGGACGCGTTGGAGGAGGAGCGTTATGTGGCAAAAGCCCGTTCCGCATTCTATCAACAGCAGGCTCGAAGATATCAAAGCAGAGAAGTATGGGCCCAAACTTACAATGTTGGCGAATTAGTTCTACGCCTGCGGGACAAGAAAAAGGACAAACTCAAGCCCAAATGGGAAGGTCCCTTCATCATCGACCATGTCCTGACCGGCGGAGCATACTGTCTGTGAAATGCATCGGATAACCGACTCGAGCCGAACCCATGGAACGCAGCCCGTCTCCGAAGATTCTACGCCTAGCGCCAGATTATGAGTTCGTCTCCTTCCTCTGTCTATATTTTACACATTAGATGTCTTCTATTTCTCTCCTTCTCCCTCCGTTTCTCTTACAGCCTTTGGAGGCTCATTTGCGCATTGTTCGCACACACTTGACGCGCTATCCGCGCTCATTATACCTGGGGGCTTCTTTAACAGAACCTTATTTATACGGGCATCATGCCCAACACATGTGTCACACTTCCGCATGTACCTTTTATTCACCATTATATGCATCGATATGACTTAAGTTTTGGCCAAGCTGGGTTGCCTGGATCCTGTGCTTACCCCTACGTTCCCGATTGTTCGGCTAGGCGGTAAAGGGAGCACCTCTGCGATTGTTACTGCCGGGTCAGCCGGATGTGTACCTCAGACTGGGTGAAGCCGAAAGCTAGCGTTCTTAAGAGAATATTCGGTCGGTGAACTAAAAGACGATTTCTCATTTATTTATTTACCTGCCCCCAGATGTTTTTCTGTAGTTTTCGCAGTCTGGACATGCACTTTAGGGCATGCCTCCCAGGTAAAGGAATCCCTAACGGAACTATTCTCCCTGGAAGATGTTTCTTACTAACCATGTAATATAACATAACTAGTTGGGCACTTGTCTGATAAAGCACTAATGACCCCTACGCCTGGTCTCCACGCATGCCTCGGTTCTTCCATAACCGCGAGGGTATTCGGACACACTCCGGACTATCGGGTCCCGAGGTTGAAGCGAAAAGGTCCGTCACGACAAACGATCTACAATCCGGCTAGAAGGCATTTTACATGTCATCTTAAATTACATAGTCAAGTTGACTGGGCATATTCCTCTTCAATGCAATCCAACAGGCTGTCTAGTTTACAGTCCTGTTGGGAATACTTTGCGGCCAATTCTACTTGGCCATACACTAAGCTCACAGGGATCTCCTTCCCATCGGGCACAACAGGTCCGACCTCGGCCATGTGGTTTGGGTCAGCCTTCGTGTACCGCGTCTTCACCATGGCCCAGGCCTCCCTGGCGCCTTGACGGCAGGTCGATATCTTCCATAATCGGAAGCGCCGCCGCGCTCCCTGAAGCCTCTCTGCAAGCTCTCCAAGGCCTTCGGGCAGGGAGACAGACGGCCACAAGGCATGGGCAACGCCTTTCATCACCTAACAAACTCGTTCGTGCAGTTGCAAGAGCTCGGGAAGAAGGTCAACCATTAGAACCGGGCATTTCCTCTACAGGACGACCTGTGAGCATACCTACAGACATAACTCTGTTAGTCGACTTCCTCGCCGAAGTCTTTTTTCAAAGTTCGTTCAAGCAGTTACTAAAAATGCCGCGTCGAAGCCGCCGATTCTCCTGACCGGAGTCAGACAGCTGGGCACGAACATCCTTTAGTTCCTCACCCAGCTGGGTGTTGGCATCTTGGAGATTATTTTTCTCTTGCCTCACCCTTGTAAGCACATTCTCGCCGGCCTTTAACCGGCGCAGGAGCTGTTGCTTGTCCGGATCTATCCCGGCGCCATCTGCAATGTTATTGTCAGACTTATACACACGCCACACTTCACAAACTACTTATCTTTTGAAGCATATATTACCAGAGGGGGTCTCTTTGGCTTCCCCCGCCGCGGCTAGTGCGGCCTCAAGTTGGGCTTTGCACTCATCTAGCTCCTGGGACAGTTGGGTATTCTTTTCTGTAAGATCCTGCACAATAAATGATCCTTAAATCAGTTATTCTAACTATTTCAAGTCTCGGGGGCTACTGGCATATATAACTATCAAATTTTCTCACTCGTATGTCTTTTACATACTGCTCGGTGGCTCTGACTAGACCATTTTGAGCGGCACGGAGGTGCGCATCTCCCGAATTGAAGGCATCCAATGCCTCTGGGGAGAAACATGCGTCACGAAGAATTGTCCGGCGACGCCTGTGATTCATGGCACTTTCCACCTCGGATTGGTGGCAGATAACCTGTCGGCTTCCTCTGTCGGAGGAGCGTCCGACGCATGCCTCGTGTCCGCCTCCGCTTCTGGACCTGGCGTTGGAGCCTGGCTGGCGGAGGCTCGATGGGCAACCTCTCCGGATACAGTCCGGCGAGCGCTCTTTTTCCTGAAAAGAGCACAAGTGTTAGTATGCCTTCCGGGAATAAAACCTGGGAGTAAGATGACACGCCATACCGTTGCGCCGGCGTCTCAATCCGGACCGCACTTCTTTTCAGCCTGCTGGGCCTTGCTGTCCCTTGTTGACTAGCCGCCACAGGCTCGGCCTTCCGCCTCAAGGACTTCCCCTGCGAAACACCATTGGTGTACGGTGATTAAGAATTTGCACGGATGGGTCATTTTCAAAGTATTGGGACTTCGGTCTCAGTTACCTATGAGGCTGGAAGTATTCCGGGGTAATCATCCGTAATGGCGACCAAGGCATTATCGATGCTCAGTTGGTGAAATACCCCATCGATCAGCTCCACCGATATGTCCGGATCCTCTTGGGAGTCCGCATCGAGGAACCGTTCCGGATCCTCGGGTTGTGGAGGCGGGCTGTTTATATCCTTTACGGCCCGGTGCAGTTCCTGAGTCGAAATCACAAAATGAGATACTTGACTATGGGAATATGGATCGGTTGGGCAAAATGAAATGTCCGCTTACCCAGCTTGGAGGATTGTACATAGAAAATCCGTCCTGTGGAGTGACGCGGAGAAATTCTTCCTCTTCTCCCTTGTACAATGCGGACAAGATCTTCATTAGATTGGCGACCGATCCCGGCCCCTTACGGCCATGGCAGGTGGCATCATCCTCCCCGTTGAAATCCCACATGGGGTGGCCTCTGTACTGGAGCGGCTACACCCCCTGCATAATGCATGTGGTCATGACTCCGATCATGGTCAGTCCGGAATGAGCTAACAACCTAATTCAGCTCATCAGGTAAAGGACGTCCCTGTCATTTTCTTTCTGAGGGCTCCGTGGATGCCAACTTAGGCGTTTCTTCAAAGGAGCATTATTGAACTCAGGGAGGCCGATCCGAACAGGGTCCGGCAGGGGGACATCTTCTATATAAAACCATTCCGAAGGCCAGTCTTCGGACGCCTTCTTCGGGGTTCCAGATAGATATCCGGTTCCGACGATGCGCCATAGTTCGGCTCCGCCCACTTGATATATTGACCCCTCTTGAGAACGGGGCACAAGGCAGAACAGCTTCTTCCACAGCGCAAAATGAGCCTCGATGCCCAAAAACAGCTCGCAAAGGGCCACGAAGCCCGCAATATGCAAAATGGAGGTAGGTGTGAGGTTGTGCAACTGGAGGCTGTAGAACTCCAGGAGCCCCCGGAGAAACGGATGAATTGGAAATCCGAGCCCCCTTATCAGATAAGGGACAAGGCATACCCGCTCTCCTTTGGAAGGACTGGGGACGCTCTCCGCTTGCTTTCGGCCCTTATAGGTGGCAAGTCCGGCTCGAACCGGAACCATGAAGGTTGGGGGAAGAAATCCCTTGGTTTGGAGCGTCACTAACTCGCTATGCGGGACGGAGCATCTCTCCCAATCTCCAGGCTGAGGGCTGGGAGGGCGAGAGGAGGAGCCGCGTCGACTGTCCATGATGGAATGGATTTCTGTCAGATGCGCTCTGATGAATGCTCGCAAAGGGAGGATGATGTGATTTGGATCTAGATCCTCGTCTCTTTTATAGGCAGCTCATTTGCACAGCTAGGGGGGTAAATGTAAAAATACCCTGGCTTTTCGCATTCATTCAACATGTGGAAGATGGCCATTATTGGGCGTGGAAGCCAAGGAGCGCAATATTTACGAGAAGAAGAATGCTATTCAACAGGTAAACAGGATTTGGAGAAGAACCCGCCTTGCAATGCCGAAGACAATCTACGGGCCGAACTCATCGTCATTGAAGCCTGGTTCAGGGGCTACTGAGGGTGTCCCGGATTAGGGGGTGTCCGAATAGCCGAACTATTACCTTTGGCCGGACTCCTGGACTATGAAGACACAAGATTGAAGACTTCATCCCGTGTCCGGATGGGACTTTCCTTGGCGTGGAAGGCAAGCTTGGTGATACGGATATGTAGATCTCCTACCATTGTAACCGACTCTGTGTAACCCTAACCCTCTTCGGTGCCTATATAAACCGGAGGTTTTAGTCCGTAGGACGAACAACAATCATACCATAGGCTAGCTTCTAGGGTTTAGCCTCTCTGATCTCGTGGTAGATCTACTCTTGTACTACCCATATCATCAATATTAATCAAGCAGGAGTAGGGTTTTACCTCCATCGAGAGGGCCCGAACCTGGGTAAAAACATCGTGTCCCTTGTCTCCTGTTACCATCCGCCTAGACGCACAGTTCGGGACCGCCTACCCAAGATACACCGGTTTTGACACCGACAGCACCCTTTAGTCCCGGTCGCGTCTCAGACCAGGTCTGGACTAAAGGGTGTGATGCCCTTTTGTCCCGGTTCATGTCTCAAACCGGGACTAAAGGGCCCATTTCTCAAACTCTACCCCGCTGTGTATCGCCTTTTCAGTTAAAAAAACAAAAAAAAAGGATAAAAGCTTCAAAAAATAAAATCCTTCGAGATGTTGTTATATTACTACATCTACTAGTTAGGAAAAATTAAAACTTAAATTCGGACATGTTTTACAAAAAAGTGTCATGAAAAAGTAAAACAGCTATAACTTTTGCATACGATGTTGAAAAAAATGTTAAATATATCAAAATGTTCAGCACGAAAATCCGCATCCAATTTTGATGGCCTACGACCTGTTTGCGAATTTTTAGAATCCTCAAATTCCAAAAGGAAAAAAGATATGCTCAAATTTCAGTTTTTTTAAAATTTTGGTTAAATCTGGTCAAACTATGGTCTAACTACTTATTCAAGAAATATTAGTGTTACTACATAATTATTCAAGGTGTTACTAAATGATTATTTCAATTTTTTAGAATTTTGTTCAAATCTGGTCAAACTGTGGTCAAACTATGGTCAAACTACTTACTCAAGAAATATTAGTGTTACTAAATAATTATTGTTTTTTAGAATAATAGTTTCAAACTCAAACAGTGAAACGTGTGACTTCATGCGCAAGCTAAACTCCTGAGGGTAAATAGGATTGACATCTTACTATTGTTAGGAAAACAACAAGTGCAGACTTGAAAACGAGGGGGAATAGAACTCGGAAGTTAAGCGTGCTCAGGCTGGAGTAGTGAGAGGATGGTTGACCGGCCGGGAAGTTAGATGATTTGGAATGACGATGGGTGATTAGAGATTAGAGGTTAAATTTAGCAGTGATGAGGGGTGATTAGAGATTAAATTATAAAATAATATGGAAATTTGAAAATTGGAAAAAAAATTCAAAAAAAATCGTAACATTTCCTTTAGTCCCGATTGGTGTTACCAAACGGGACTAAAGGTGGAGCTCCAGACAGCAGCCATGTGGTGGGCCTTTAGAAAGGGGGGGGGCCTTTAGTACCGACCCTTTAGTCCCGGTTCCATAACCGGGCCTAAAGACCCTCTAGAACTGGGATAAATGACCATTTTTCTACTAGTGCTACCAACTCAAAATGAAACGGAGCCACACCCCTGGAAACACGGCATCACCTCGTTGTGTATCGCGTCGTTGTGTGACCCTCATCTATATCAAACAAGTTCGTTAGAACAGGAGATCATGCAACCACATGTATGTCATACGACAACATCTTCTAGCTACGACATTGTATCACAACTCTTCATTGGGACCATAGAGGTAACTATCAAAACCTTCGTGTCTTACTAACCATGGAGTCGTCGTTGGCATGGGCGTCGAATCACGCCGAACGCCTCCTCCATCATCTGGTCCTCATTGTTGACCTACGCCGAGCTTGCCTACAAGTCAGCCTCAGTCTGTCACACACATCGGTCTCGAAGTTAACTCCGTGGCCTCCATGTAATGTCAAAACATTGGGAAAACAATCAAACTTTGTCTAGACAAGCTTAGGAACTACTTTGGTTCTAAACCAAAAATACGAGGAAAAAAAATAAAGAAATTGTTTATGTCCTACTGTTTAAAAAGGAGCAACTTGCTCCAGTTTTGCTGGTGCATATGATGTTGATGATGTCATTTAACGAGCAACCATGTGGAGTTTTCTGAACAACTCTACTGTTTTCCTCGAGCAACTAGGTAGTAGTGTAGCAGAAAAACACACACGGTAAAGCGACCCAACGCAGCCCCCCTCCCTCCTAGTTTTGTGGGTGCCTGTGATCTTGATGAGATGTGATTAGCGGGCAACTCTATGCAGTTTTCTGAACAACTCCATTTTTTTCTTGGGAAGGCAGTAGAAAAGGAGAAAACACACACATAGTCATGGGCCTCATATCTCCATCTAGGAAACCTGACCAGTTCCACCCCCTCCCCTATATAGCCACACCGATGGATCCCACCTAAAATCTTGACTCCACCCTTATGAGGCAAACTTTATTTTGGGTATCTAAAACCATTAGATATTTACCAACTAATGGTCTTGGTAATGTATACATGGTTTTAGGCAAGCTATATAGTTGATTGTGGGCAACTGGATACATGGTTTTAGACATCCATATGGTTGATTGTGGGCAACTATGACACCTGAAAAAGGGTTAGAGAACATACACATGTCCATTTTTGGAGGGTTTACAGATAAATTTAATCCCCTCAAAACACTTCACGGTTTTAGTTATGTCCCCATGACCAACTCCACCCTGCTCCCCCTCCATGATCTTTGGCCAAGTATTTACGATCATACCAAGGGATCCCACCCCGAGGAGATAAACTCTTGACGCATCTCTATGACACAAACTTTAAAGGTATCTAAAACCGTTGCATATTAGCGAAGTTACATTCTTCGTAATGTTTTTGTTCATTGGGATTGGGCAACCGGATACATGGTTTTAGACAACTGTATGGTTGATTGTGGTTAACTGGATACATGGCTTTAGACAATTGTATGGTTGATTGTGGGCAACTGGATACATGGTTTTAGGCAATAGTATGGTTGATTGTAGGAAACTATGACACCTAAAAGGGGGATAAAGAACATACACATGTTCAGAACATACACATGTTCATTTTTTGAGGGGGTGACAAATAAACTTAATCCCCTAAAAACACTTCATGGTTTTAGTTATGTCCCCATGACCGGCTCCACACCGCTCCCCCTCTATGATCTTTCGCCAAGTATTTACGATCATACCAAGGGATCCCACCCCGAGGAAATGAAATTCTTGATGCATCTCTATGACACAATCTTAATTGAAAGTTATCTAAAACCTTTACATATTAGCTAAATTATGGTCTTGGTAATGTTTCTGTTCATGAGGATGGGGCAACTGGGTACATGGTTCTAGGCAACTATATGGCTGATTGTGGTAAACTATGAAAAGGGGGTAAAGAACAACACATGTTCTTTTTTTAGGGGTGGTTCATAGATAAACTTAATCCCATAAAAAACTTCATGGTTTTAGTTATGTCCCCATTACCAGCTCCTCCCCGCCACCCTCTGTGATCATTCGCCAAATGTTTACGATCATACCAAGGGATCCCATGCTAAGAGAAGAAATTCTTGACACACGACTATGATGACCCACAATATAGGGGATCTATCGTAGTCCTTTCGATAAGTAAGAGTGTCTAACCCAACGAGGAGCAGAAGGAAATGATAAGCGGTTTTCAGTAAGGTTTTCTCTGCAAGCACTAAAATAGTAGGTGATAGATAGTTTTGTGATAAGAAAAATAGTAACGAGAAAAAAGTAAATAAAGTAAATAAAGTGCAGCAAGGTGGCCCAATCCTTTATGTAGCAAAGGATAAGCCTGGACAAATTCTAATAATGAAGAAGGAACTCCCGAGGACACGTTGGGAATTATCGTCAAGCTAGTTTTCATCACGTTCGTAAGATTCACGTTCGGTACTTTGATAATTTGATATGTGGGTGGACCGACACTTGGGTGCTGTCCTAACTTGGACAAGCATCCCACTTATGATTAACCCCTATTGCAAGCATCCGCAACTACAAAAAGGAGTATTAAGTTAAACCTAACCACAGCATTAAACATATGGGTCCATATCAGCCCCTAACGAAGCAACGCATAAACTAGGGTTTAAGCTTCTGTCACTCTAGCAACCCATCATCTACTTATTACTTCCCTATGCCTTCCTCTAGGCCCAAATAATGGTGAAGTTTCATGTAGTTGACGTTCACATAACAGCACTAAAGGAAAGATAACATACATCTCATCAAAATATCGAACGAATACCAAATTCACATGACTACTAATAGCAAGACTTCACCCATGTCCTCATGAACAAACGTAACTACTCACAAAGCATATCCATGTTCATAATCAGAGGAGTAATAATATGCATAAAGGATCTGAACATATGATCTTCCACCAAGTAAACCAACTAGCATCAACTACAAGGAGTAAACAACACTACTAGCAACCCACAGGTACCAATTTGTTGTTTTGATACAAGATTGGATACAAGAGATGAACTAGGGTTTTGAGAGGAGATGGTGCTGGTGAAGATGTTGATGGAGATTGACCCCCTCTCGATGAGAGGATCGTTGGTGATGACGTTGGTGATGATTTCCCCCTCCCGGAGGGAAGTGTCCCCGGCAGAACAGCTCCGCCAGAGCCCTAGATTGATTCCGCCAAGGTTCCGCCTCGTGGCGGCGGAGTTTCGTCCCGTAAGCTTGCCCACGATTTTTTCCAGGACTCAACTATCTCATAGTCTCGTATAATTGTTAACACTCACGCTATACTTGTGGTTATAGAGTTTTGTGTTGCCTCCCAACGTATTCACCTTTAGGTGATGTCAACAATAATAGCCTATGTCAACTTACATCCAATTGGATACATGTATCATGATCTTTCAAACACGAGGAGCTTGCCAAAGGATAAAAATAAAAAGGAAAGGTGAGCATCACCTTGACTCAAGCATAGGGTAAAAACATAAAGTAAAAGATAGGCCCTTCGCAGAGGGAAGCAGAGGTTGTCATGCGCGTTTAGGGTTGATGCATAAAGTCTTAGTGCAAAAGAACGTCACTTTATATTGCCCCTTGTATGTGGACCTTTATTATGCAGTCCGTCGCTTTTATTACTTCCACAACAAGTTCGTACAAAGTTTATTTTCTCTGCACTAATAAATCATACATATTTAGAGAGCAATTTTTATTGCTTGCACCGATGACAACTTACTTGAAGGATCTTATTCAATCCATAGGTAGGTATGATGGACTCTCATGGCAAAACTAGGTTTAAGGATATTTGGAAGCACAAGTAGTATCTCTACTTGGTGCAAGGAATTTGGCTAGCATGAGGGGGAAAGGCAAGCTCAACATGTTTGGAAGGTCAATGACAATATACTTTAACTGAGATGTCGGAAAACATAAACCATTACGTTGTCTTCCTTGTCCAACGTCAACTCTTTTAGCATGTCATACTTAATGAGTGCTTCACAATCATAAAACATGTCCAAGATAATATATTTATATGTGAGCCCCTCTTTCCTTATCACTTCCTATTAATTGCAACGATGACCAAGGCTACGTTCATCAATTCTCAACAATTTTTATGCCTCATACTTTCTATGTGTGAAGTTATCACTATCCATAAGATCAATATGAACTCTTTTGTTCTTTCTACTTTCTCAAGATCATAGCAACATAGCAAAGCCCTTGACTCAACACTAATCTTTATTATAGATAGCACACAGACTCGCTTACATAAAGAGCTCACAAAGAAAAACTCAAAACTACTTGATATCAAAACTTCAATCTACTAGATCAAGATACTACTAAAAGGATCGAACTAAATAAAGCGGTAAAGATAAGAGTGTGATGGTGATACGATACCGGGGCACCTCCCCCAAGCTTGGCAGTTGCCAAGGGGAGTGCCCATACCCATGTGATTATTTCTCCTTCTTCACGGTTGGTGTTATGATCTTCTTGGCGATTATGCCCTTCAAGATACGGTTCTCCTCCTCGAGCTTATTAACTTGTTATTTGAGGTCCATATTTTCTTTACGGAGCTTGCCCGTAACGGACAAGGCTCCTTTCACCCAAGGATGTTGCATAGCTTCTGGAGAACAAGTGAAACTCCTTTTCATATTTTCATAAGAAAGAAATCTAGAGTCGGAAGGAGTGACCGAAGTAGGGCCAGCCAGGCTAGGTAGTTCCCCCATAGTGAATTCTGCTCGAAGACGAGAGGTAACTTCTTGATCCTCCTCCATGGCATCTATCCTCTTCAAATAAGCCTCCATCTCATCCTCCATTGATGGTCCAAAGTGATAGGCGTCGCTTTTTGCTCCAGGACCTGGCGTTGGGTGAGACACCCGGCTCTCCCCAACTGACTCCTGAGAAGACATCTTGCTTTATTCTGCAACAGGAACAGCTCGAAACGAAAACAGAGGATATTTGCGTGATACGCTGGTCAAAACCTTCGGGAGTATATATAATGAATTTTTACCGACCAAAATACGTAACATACAAGAAAACGGAGTTCGGGAGGCACACGAGGTGCCCACGAGACAGGGGGGGCGTGCCCTCCTCTCTCGTGGGAGCCTCATGTCCCTTTCGGACTACTTCTTTCTTCCTAAAATTCTTAAATAATCCAAAACTGATAAAAATTGCCATTAGAGTTGTTTTGGAGTCGGTTTACTTACCGTACCACGTACCTATACCTTTTCGAAGTCTGGAACGTTCTGGAAAGTGTCTCTTCTGTATTCCTCAGGGGTTATGGTTTCAATAATATTAGTTTCAACATTGATAGGATTACCTGAAATATAATGTTTAATTCTTTGACCATTTACCACCCTCGGATTTGTGCCTTCGAAGTTGTTAATTTTTACAGCACCAGAACGATAGACCTCCTCGATAACGCAGGGACCTTCCCATTTTGAGGGAAGTTTTCCTGCAAAAAATCTTAAACGAGAGTTGAACAATAACACATAATCTCCTACATTAAACTCACACTTTTGTATCCTCTTATCATGCCAGCGTTTGACTTTTTCTTTGAAAAGCTTGGCATTCTCATATGCTTGGGTTCTCCATTCATCAAGTGAGCTAATATCAAACAACCTCTTCTCACCGGCAAATTTGAAGTCATAATTGAGCTCTTTAATAGCCCAATATGCTTTTTGTTCAAGTTCAAGAGGTAAATGACATGCTTTTCCATAAACCATCTTATATGGAGACATACCCATAGGATTTTTGTATGCAGTTCTATAGGCCCATAATGCATCATCAAGTTTTTTGGACCAATTCTTTCTAGATCTATTCACAGTCTTTTGCAAAATTAATTTGAGCTCTCTATTGCTCAACTCTACTTGACCACTGGACTGCGGGTGATAGGAAGATGTGATTCTATGATTGACATCATACTTAGCAAGCATCTTACGGAAGGGACCATGAATAAAGTGTGAACCACCATCAGTCATAAGATATCTAGGAACTCCAAACCTCGGAAAAATAACTTCTTTAAGCATTTTAATAGAAGTGTTATGATCAGCACTACTAGTTGGAACAGCTTCTACCCACTTAGTAACATAATCAACAGCAACTAAAACATGTGTATAACCATGGGAGGCAGGAAAAGGTCCCATATAATCAAAGACCCAAACATCAAACGGTTCAATAACAAGAGAATAATTCATAGGCATTTCTTGACATCTACTAATGTTACCTATTCTTTGACATTCATCACAAGATAAGACTGTTGGGGAACGTAGCAGAAATTCAAAATTTTCCTACGTGTCACCAAGATCTATCTATGGAGAGACTAGCAACGAGGGGAAGGAGAGTGCATCTACATACCCTTGTAGATCGCTAAGCGGAAGCGTTCAAGTGAACGGGGTTGATGGAGTCGTACTCGTCGTGATTCAGATCATCGATGATCCTAGTGCCGAACGGACGGCACCTCCGCGTTCAACACACGTACAGCTCGACGATGTCTCCCACGCCTTGATCCAGCAAGGAGAGAGGGAGAGGTTGAGGAAGACTCCATCCAGCAGCATCACAACGGCGTGGTGGTGATGGAGGAGCGTGGCAATCCTGCAGGGCTTCGCCAAGCACCTACGGGAGAGGAGGAGGTGTCACGGGAGGGAGGAAGGCGCCAAGGGCTCAGGTATGGATGCCCTCCCTCCCCTCCACTATATATAGGGGCAGGGGAGAGGGGGGAGGCGCAGCCTTGCCCCTCCCTCCAAGGAAGGGGTGCGGCTAAGAGGGGGGGAGGAGTCCATCCTCCCCAAGGCACCTCGGAGGTGCCTTCCCCCTTTAGGACTCTCCCCTTTTTCCTATATCTTGGCACATGGGCCTCTAGGGGCTGGTGCCCTTGGCCCATGTAGGCCAAGGCGCACCCCCTACAGCCCATGTGGCCCCCCGGGGCAGGTGGCCCCACCCGGTGGGCCCCCGGGACCCTTCTGGTGGTCCCGGTACAATACCGATGACCCTGAAACTTGTCCCGATGGCCGAAACAGGACTTCCTATATATAAATCTTTACCTCCGGACCATTTCGGAACTCCTCGTGACGTCCGGGATCTCATCCGGGACTCCGAATAACATTCGGTAACCACATACAAACTTCCTTTATAACCCTAGCGTCATCGAACCTTAAGTGTGTAGACCCTACGGGTTCGGGAGACATGTAGTCATGACCGAGATGTTCTCCGGTCAATAACCAACAGCGGGATCTGGATACCCATGTTGGCTCCCACATGTTCCACGATGATCTCATCGGATGAACCACGATGTCAAGGACTCAATCAATCCCGTATACAATTCCCTTCGTCTAGCGGTATGGTACTTGCCCGAGATTCGATCGTCGGTATACCGATACCTTGTTCAATCTCGTTACCGGCAAGTCTCTTTACTCGTTCCGTAACACATCATCTCGTGATCAACTCCTTGATCACACTGTGCACATTATGATGATGTCCTACCGAGTGGGCCCAGAGATACCTCTCCGTTTACACGGAGTGACAAATCCCAGTCTCGATTCGTGCCAACCCAACAGACACTTTCAGAGATACCCGTAGTGCACCTTTATAGCCACCCAGTTACATTGTGACGTTTGGCACACCCAAAGCACTCCTACGGTATCCGGGAGTTGCACAATCTTATGGTCTAAGGAAATGATACTTGACATTAGAAAAGCTTTAGCATACGAACTACATGATCTTGTGCTAGGCTTAGGATTGGGTCTTGTCCATCACATCATTCTCCTAATGATGTGATCCCGTTATCAACGACATCCAATGTCCATGGTCAGGAAACCGTAACCATCTATTGATTAACGAGCTAGTCAACTAGAGGCTTACTAGGGACATGGTGTTGTCTATGTATCCACACATGTATCTGAGTTTCCTATCAATACAATTCTAGCATGGATAATAAACGATTATCATGAACAAGGAAATATAATAATAATCAATTTATTATTGCCTCTAGGGCATATTTCCAACAGTCTCCCACTTGCACTAGAGTCAATAATCTAGTTCACATCGATATGTGATTAACACTCAAGGTCACATCCCCATGTGACTAACACCCAAAGAGTTTACTAGAGTCAATAATCTAGTTCACATTTACCATGTGATTAACACTCGATGAGTTCTGGGTTTGATCATGTTATGCTTGTGAGAGAGGTTATAGTCAACGGGTCTGAACCTTTCAGATCCGTGTGTGCTTTACAAATCTCTATGTCATCTCCTAGATGCAGCTACCATGTTCTATTTGGAGCTATTCCAAATAACTGTTCTACTTGGAGCTATTCTAAATTGTTGCTCCATTATACGTATCCGGTATCTCTACTCAGAGCTATCCGGATAGGTGTTAAGCTTGCATCGTCGTAACTCTTTACGTCGAACTCTTTATCACCTCCATAACCGAGAAAATTCCTTAGTCCACTATTTACTAAGGATAACTTTGACCGCTGTCCTATGATCCATTCATGGATCACTCTTGTACCCCTTGACTGACTCATGGCAAGGCACACTTTCGGTGCGGTACACAGCATAGCATACTGTAGAGCCTATGTCTTAAGCATAGGGGACGACCTTCGTTCCTTTCTCTCTATTCTGCCATGGTCGAGCTTTAAGTCTTAACTTCATACCTTACAACTCAGGCAAGAACTCCTTCTTTGACTGATCCATCTTGAACACCTTCAAGATCACGTCAAGGCATGTGCTCATTTGAAAGTACTATTAAGCGTTTTGATCTATCCTTATAGATCTTGATGCTCAATGTTCAAGTAGCTTAATCCAGGTTTTCCATTGAAAACACTTTCCAAATAACCCTATATGCTTTCCAGAAATTCTACGTCATTTCTGATCATTAATATGTCAACAACATATACTCATCAGAAATTCTATAGTGCTCCCACTCACTTCTTTGGAAATACAAGTTTCTCATAAATTTTGTATACACCCAAAATCTTTGATCATCATCAAAGCATACATTCCAACTCCGAGATGCTCACTCGAGTCCTCAGAAGGATTGCTGGAGCTTTGCATACTTATTAGCATATTTCAGGATAGACAAAACCTTCCGGTTGTATCACATACAACCTTTCCTCAAGAATCGTCGAGGAAACAATGTTTTGACATCCTATCTGCAAGATTTCATAAATAATGCAGTAATTGCTAATATAATTCCAACAGACTCTTAGCATCGCTACGAGTGAGAAAGTCTCATCGTAGTCAACTCCTTGAACTTGTCGAAAAACATCTTAACGACAAGTCGAGCTTTCTCAATGGTGACACTTACCATCATTGTCTGTCTTCCTTTCAAAATCCATATGTACCTAACAGCCTTACGACCATCAAGTAGTTCTTCCAAAGTCTACACTTTGTTTTCATACATGAATCCTCTCTCGGGTTTTATGGCCTTGAGCTATTTATCGGAATCCGGGCCCACCATCGCTTCTCCATAGCTCGTAGGTTCATTGTTGTCTAGCAACATGACTTCCAAGACAGGATTACTGTACCACTCTGAAGTAGTACGTATCCTTGTCACCCTACGAGGTTTGGGAGTGACTTGATCTGAAGTTTCATGATCACTATCATAAGCTTCTACTTCAATTGGTGTAGGTGCCACAGGAACAACTTCCTGTGCCCTGCTACACACTGGTTGAAGTGATGGTTCAATAACCTCATCAAGTCTCCACCATCCTCCCACTCAATTCTTTCAAGAGAAACCTTTCCTCGAGAAAGGACCCAATTCTAGAAACAATTCATATTGCCTTCGGATCTGAATTAGGAGGTATACCCAACTGTTTTGGGTGTCCTATGAAGATGTACTTTATCCGCTTTGGGTTCGAGCTTAATCCTGAAACTTTTTCACATAAGCGTCGCAGCCCCAAACCTTTAAGAAACGACAACTTAGGTTTCTCTAAACCATAATTCATACGGTGTCATCTCATCGGAATTACGTGGTGCCCTATTTAAAGTGAATGTGGTTGTCTTTAATGCCTAACCCATAAACTATCGTGGCAGTTCAATAAGAGACATCATGGTATGCATCATATCCAATAGGGTGCAACTATGATGTTCGGACACACCATCACACTATGGTGTTCCAGGCGGTATTAATTGTGAAACAATTTCCACAATGTCTTAATTGTGTGCCAAAACTCGTAACTCAGATACTCATCTCTATGATCATATCATAGACATTTTATCCTCTTGTCAAAATGATCTTCTACTTCACTCTGAAATTACTTGAACCATTCAATAATTCAGACTTGTGTTTCATCAAGTAAATATTCTCAACATCTACTCGAATCATCTGTGAAGTAAGAACATAACAATATTCACTGCATGCCTCAGCACTCATTGGACTGCACACATCAAAATGTGTTACTTCCAACGAGGCTTTTCAGTCATCTTGCCCATGTGGTATGATTTGCATGTCCCAAGTGATTCAAAATCAAGTGAGTCAAAACGGTCCATTTGCATGGAGTTTCTTCATGCATATACACCAATAGACATGGTTCGCATGTCTCAAACTTTTCAAAAATGAGTGAGCCCAAAGATCCATCAATATGGAGCTTCTTCATGCGTTTTATACCAATATGACTTACGTGGCAGTGCCACAAGTAGGTGGTACTATCATTACTATCTTTTGGCATGAACATGTGTATCACTACAATCGAGATTTAATAAACCATTCATTTTAGGTGTAAGACCATTGAAGGTATTATTCAAATAAACAGAGTAACCATTATTCTCCTTAAATGAATAACCGTATTGCGATAGACGTAATCCAATCATGTCTATGCTCAACGCAAACACCAAATAACAATTATTTAGGTTTAACACCAATCTCTTTGGTAGAGGGAGCGTGCGATGCTTGATCATATCAAGCTTGGAAAAACTTCCAACACATATCGTCAGCTCTCCTTTAGCTAGTCTCCGTTTATTCCGTAGCCTTTTGTTTCGAGTTACTAACACTTAGCAACCGAACCGGTATCTAATACCCTGGTGCTACTAGGAGTACTAGCAAAGTACACATTAATACAATGTATATCCAATATACTTCTATCGACCTTGCCAGCCTTCTTATCTACCAAGTATCTAGGGTAATTCTGCTCTAGTGGTTGTTCCCCTTATTACAGAAGCACTTAGTCTCGGGTTTGGGTTTTACCTTGGGTTTCTTCACTAGAGCAGCAGCTGAATTGCCGTTTCATGAAGTATCCCTTCTTGCCCTTGCCCTTCTTGAAACTAGTGGTTTCACCAACCATCAACAATTGATGCTCCTTCTTGATTTCTACTTTCGCGGTGTCAAACATCGCGAATATCTCAAGGATCATCATATATGTCCCTGATATATCATAGTTCATCACGAAGCTCTAGCAGCTTGGTGGTAATGACTTCGGAGAACCATCACTGTCTTATCTGGAAGATCAACTCCCACTCGATTCAAATGATTGTTGTACTCAGACAATCTGAGCACAAGCTCAACAATTGAGCTTTTCTCCTTAGTTTGCAGGTTAAGAAAGTCATTGGAGGTCTTATACCTCTTGACATGGGCACGAGCCTGAAATCCCAATTTCAGCCCTCAAAACATCTCATATGTTTCGCGATGTTTCAAAAACGTCTTTGGTGCCTCAACTCTAAACCGTTTAACTGAACTATCACGTAGTTATCAAAACGTGTATGTCAGATGTTCGCAACAACCACAGACAACGTTCGAGGTTCAGCACACTGAGCGGTGCATTAAGGACATAAGCCTTCTATGAAGCAATGAGGACAATCCTCAGTTTACGGACCTAGTCCGCATAATTGCTACTATCAACTTTCAACTAATTTTTCTCTAGGAACATATCTAAACAGTAGAACTATAGCGTGAGCTACGACATAATTTGCAAAAACCTTTTGACTATGTTCAGGATAATTAAGTTCATCTTATGAACTCCCATTCAGATAGACATCCCTCTAGTCATCTAAGTGATTACATGATCCAAGTCAAACTAGGCCGTGTCCGATCATCACGTGAGACGGACTAGTCATCATCGGTGAACATCTTCATGTTGATCGTATCTTCTATACGACTCATGCTCGACCTTTCGGTCTCCGTGTTCCGAGGCCATGTCTGTACATGCTAGGCTCGTCAAGTTAACCCTAAGTGTTTCGCGTGTGTTCCGAGGCCATGTCTGTACATGCTAGGCTCGTCAACACCCGTTGTATTTGAACGTCTGAATAAAACACCCGATCATCACGTGATGTTTTGAAACAGCGAACTGTCGCAACGGTGCACAGTTAGGGGAGAACACTTCTTGAAATTGTTGTAAGGGATCATCTTATTTACTACCGTCGTTCTAAGCAAATAAGATGTATAAACATGATAAACATCACATGCAATCAAATAGTGACATGATATGGCCATCATCACTTTGCTCCTTTTGATCTCCATCTTCGGGGCTCCATGATCATCATCGTCACCGGCATGACACCATGATCTCCATCATCATGATCTCCATCATCATGATCTCCATCATCATGATCTCCATCATCGTGTCTTCATGAAGTTGCCTCGCCAACTATTACTTCTACTACTATGGCTAACGGTTAGCAATAAAGTAAAGTAATTACATGACGTTTAAGTTGACACGCAGGTCACAAATAAATAAAGACAACTCCTATGGCTCCTGCCGGTTGTCATACTCATCGACATGCAAGTCGTGATTCCTATTACAAGAACATGATCAATCTCATACATCACATATATCATTCATCACATCCTTTTTGGCCATATCACATCACATAGCATACCCTGCAAAAACAAGTTAGACGTCCTCTAATTGTTGTTTGCATGTTTTACGTGGCTGCTATGGGTTTCTAGCAAGAACGTTTCTTACCTACGCATGAACCACAACGTGATATGACAATTGCTATTTACCCTTCATAAGGACCCTTTTCATCGAATCCGATCCGACTAAAGTGGGAGAGACAGACACCCGCCAGCCACCTTATGCAACTAGTGCATGTTTGTCGGTGGAACTGGTCTCACGTAAGCGTACGTGTAAGGTTGGTCCGAGCCGCTTCATCCCACGATGCCGCCGAATCAAGATAAGACTAGTAACGGCAAGCATATTGAACAATATCGACGCCCACAACTACTTTGTGTTCTACTCGTGCAAAGAATCTACGCAATAGACCTAGCTCATGATGCCACTGTTGGGGAACGTAGCAGAAATTCAAAATTTTCCTACGTGTCACCAAGATCTATCTATGTAGAGACTAGCAACGAGGGGAAGGAGAGTGCATCTACATACCCTTGTAGATCGCTAAGCGGAAGCGTTCAAGTGAACGGGGTTGATGGAGTCGTACTCGTCGTGATTCAGATCACAGATGATCCTAGTGCCGAACGGACGGCACCTCCGCGTTCAACACACGTACAGCTCGACGATGTCTCCCACGCCTTGATCCAGCAAGGAGAGAGGGAGAGGTTGAGGAAGACTCCATCCAGCAGCAGCACAACGGCGTGGTGGTGATGGAGGAGCGTGGCAATCCTGCAGGGCTTCGCCAAGCACCTACGGGAGAGGAGGAGGTGTCACGGGAGGGAGGGAGGCGCCAAGGGCTCAGGTATGGATGCCCTCCCTCCCCTCCACTATATATAGGGGCAGGGGAGAGGGGGGAGGCGCAGCCTTGCCCCGTCCTCCAAGGAAGGGGTGCGGCTAAGAGGGGGGGAGGAGTCCATCCTCCCCAAGGCACCTCGGAGGTGCCTTCCCCCTTTAGGACTCTCCCCTTTTTCCTATATCTTGGCGCATGGGCCTCTAGGGGCTGGTTCCCTTGGCCCATGTAGGCCAAGGCGCACCCCCTACAGCCCATGTGGCCCCCCGGGGCAGGTGGCCCCACCCGGTGGGCCCCCGGGACCCTTCCGGTGGTCCCGGTACAATACCGATGACCCCGAAACTTGTCCCGATGGCCGAAACAGGACTTCCTATATATAAATATTTACCTCCGGACCATTCCGGAACTCCTCGTGACGTCCGGGATCTCATCCGGGACTCCGAAGAACATTCGGTAACCACATACAAACTTCCTTTATAACCCTAGCGTCATCGAACCTTAAGTGTGTAGACCCTACGGGTTCGGGAGACATGTAGTCATGACCGAGATGTTCTCCGGTCAATAACCAACAGCGGGATCTGGATACCCATGTTGGCTCCCACATGTTCCACGATGATCTCATCGGATGAACCACGATGTCAAGGACTCAATCAATCCCGTATACAATTCCCTTCGTCTAGCGGTATGGTACTTGCCCGAGATTCGATCGTCGGTATACCGATACCTTGTTCAATCTCGTTACCGGCAAGTCTCTTTACTCGTTCCGTAACACATCATCCCGTGATCAACTCCTTGATCACACTATGCACATTATGATGATGTCCTACCGAGTGGGCCCAGAGATACCTCTCCGTTTACACGGAGTGACAAATCCCAGTCTCGATTCGTGCCAACCCAACAGACACTTTCAGAGATACCCGTAGTGTACCTTTATAGCCACCCAGTTACGTTGTGACGTTTGGCACACCCAAAGCACTCCTACGGTATCCGGGAGTTGCACAATCTCATGGTCTAAGGAAATGATACTTGACATTAGAAAAGCTTTAGCATACGAACTAAATGATCTTGTGCTAGGCTTAGGATTGGGTCTTGTCCATCACATCATTCTCCTAATGATGTGATCCCGTTATCAACGACATCCAATGTCCATGGTCAGGAAACCGTAACCATCTATTGATTAACGAGCTAGTCAACTAGAGGCTTACTAGGGACATGGTGTTGTCTATGTATCCACACATGTATCTGAGTTTCCTATCAATACAATTCTAGCATGGATAATAAACGATTATCATGAACAAGGAAATATAATAATAATCAATTTATTATTGCCTCTAGGGCATATTTCCAACAAAGACAAACTTACGAGCATCTTTGAAAAGAGTAGTCCAATAAAAACCAGATTGTAGTACCTTGTGTGCAGTTCTATCTCGAGCGTGGTGTCCTCCATAGGATTCAGAGCGACACTTGCATAGGATTTGTTCCTGTTCATGCTCAGGCACACAACGTCTAATAATACCATCTACTCCTTCTTTATAAAGGTGTGGATCATCCCAGAAGTAATGTCTTAAATCATAAAAGAACTTTTTCTTTTGCTGGTATGTGAAACTAGGCAGTATATATTTAGCAACAATGTAATTAGCATAATCAACATACCAAGGAGCAGTACGAGAAGCATTGACAACTGCTAATTGTTCATCAGGAAAACTATCATTAATAGGTAGTGGGTCATCAAGAACATTCTCTAACCTAGACAAGTTGTCTGCAACGGGGTTCTCAGCTCCCTTTCTATCAATAATATGCAAGTAAAATTCTTGGAGCAAGAGAACCCATCTAATGAGTCTAGGCTTAGCATCTTTCTTTTCCATAAGATATTTAATAGCAGCATGATCAGTGTGAATAGTAACTTGGGAATCAACAATATAAGGTCTAAACTTATCACATGCAAACACAACTGCTAAGAACTCTTTTTCAGTAGTAGCATAATTTCTCTGGGCAGTCTCAAGAGTCTTACTAGCATACTAGATAACATTCAATTTTTATCGACTCTTTGCCCTAAAACAGCACCTACATCATAATCACTAGCATCGCACATAATTTCAAAAGGTAAATTCCAAGCAAGTGGCTGAACAATAGGTGCAGTGATCACGACTTTCTTAAGTGTTTCAAATCCTTCTACACAATCATCATCAAAGACAAAAGGAATATCTTTTTGCAATAAATTAGTCAGAGGCCTAGAGATTTTAGAAAAGTCCTTAATGAACCTCCTATAAAAGCCGGCATGACCAAGGAAACTTCTTATACCTTTTATGTCCTTGGGACATGGCATCTTTTCAATAGCATCAACTTTGGCTTTATCAACTTCAATACCTCTCTCAGAGATCTTGTGCCCCAAGACAATGCCTTCATTAACCATAAAGTGACACTTTTCCCAATTCAGGACGAGACTAGTGCCTTCGCATCTCTGCAAAACTCGATCAAGGTTGCTCAAACAATCATCAAAATAGGATCCATAGACGGAGAAGTCATCCATGAATACCTCACAAATCTTTTCACAAAAATCAGAAAATATAGCCATCATGCATCTTGGAAAGGTAGCATGTGCATTACATAACCCAAAAGGCATACGTCTATACCAAAAGGGCAAGTAAAAGTAGTTTTAGATTGATCCTTTGCTGACATAGGTATTTGAGAGAAGCCAGAATAACCATCTAGAAAGCAAAAATGTGTGTGTTTGGATAGCCTTTCTAGCATTTGATCAATAAAAGGTAAAGGGTAATGATCTTTCTTAGTAGCTTTATTTAACTTACGGAAATCAATTACCATCCTCTAACCTGTAATAATTCTTTGCGGGATCAATTCATCTTTATCATTAGGAACAACGGTAATACCTCCCTTTTTATGGACACAATGGACAGGGCTTACCCATTCACTATCAGCAACCGGATAAATAATACCTGCCTGAAGGAGTTTTAGAATCTCCTTTCTTATCACCTCCTTCATTTTGGGATTTAATCATCTTTGAGGGTCTCTAACTGGTTTGGAATCTTTCTCCACTAAAATTTTGTGTTGACATAATGTGTGACTAATGCACTTAAGATCGTCCAGAGTATATCCAATAGTAGCTCGGTGCTTCTTCAAAGTTTTCAATAATCTTTCTTCTTCTTTCTCTGAAAGGTTAGCACTAATAATAACAGGATATATTTCTTTTTCATCAAGATAAGCATACTTAAGATTATCAGGTAAAGGTTTGAGTTTAAACACGGGATCACCCTTGGGTGGAGGGGGATCCCCAAGAATTTCAACGGGAAGGTTATGTTTCAGCATAGGTTCTTGTTTAAGGAACACTTCATCTATTTCTTCCCTTTCCTTCATAAACATATCGTTTTCATGGTCTAGCAAATATTGTTCTAACGGATCAGTTGGAGGAATTAAACTTAGCGAAATTTCATCCTTACTAGGTGGTTCCCTTTCACGAGGTTGTCTACTAAACTTAGCGAAATTAAACTCATGAGACACACCATCTATGCCAACAGTGACAATATTCTTTTCACAATTAATCTTAGCACTAGCAGTATTCAAGAAGGGTCTACCAAAAATAATGGGACAAAAATCATCTTGTGGGGAACCAAGAACAAGAAAATTAGCAGGGTATTTAATCTTCCCACACAAGACTTCAACATCTCTAACAATCCCAATAGGTTTAATGGTGTCCCTATTAGCAAGCTTAATAGTAACATCAATGTCTTCTAATTCAACAGGTGCAATATCGTGCATAATTTCTTTATAAAGATCATAAGGTATCGCACTAGCACTAGCACCCATATCACATAAGCCGTGATAACAATGATCTCCTATTTTAACAGAAATAACAGGCATGCCTACGACAGGTCGACGTGTCTTAGTATCGGGTCTAGCAATATTAGCAGTCTCCCAAGAAAGAAATAACATGCCCATCTAAGTCCTCATCCAAGAGATCTTTACCCATAGAAATACTAGGTTCAACATTAATTTGCTCAGGAGGTGTATAAGTCCTAGTATTACTCTTACGAACAACAGTCGAAGCTTTAGCATGATCTTTTATCCTAACAGGAAAAGGAGGTTTTTCGACATAAGTAGTAGGAATAATAGGATCACTATATGTAATAGTCTTTTCTCCGACTGTAATGGGTGCAACTACTTTCACTTCAACAGGAGGATTATATTTAAACCACTTCTCTTTATGGAGATCAACGTGAGTAGCAAAAGATTCACAAAAAGTAGCTACTATCTCAGAGTCAAGCCCATACTTAGCGCTAAATCCATGAAAAGCATCGGTATCCATAAAAGATTTAACACAATCGAACTTAGGTGTCATACCTGACTCCTTACCATTCTCGACACCCCAATCTTCAGAGTTGTATCTAATTCTTTCCAATAAGTCCCATTTGAAATCAATAGTCTTCAGCATATAAGAACCAGCACAGGAAGTATCGAGTATGTTGCGATTATCAAGAGAAAGCCGAGCATAAAAATTCTGAATAATCATTTCCCGAGAGAGCTCATGATTGGGGCATGAATATAACATTGACTTAAGCCTCCCCCAAGCTTGAGCGACGCTTTCTCCTTCGCGAGGCCAGAAATTATATATGTAATTACAATCACGATGAACAAGATGCATAGGATAGAACTTCTGGTGAAATTCCAACTTCAATCGCTTATAATTCCAAGATCCCGTATCATCACATAGCCTATACCATGTCAATGCATCTCCCTTCAAAGATAAAGGGAAGACCTTCCTTTTGACAACATCATTGGGAATACCTGCAAGCTTAAATAATCCACAAAGATAAGGTGTAAGTCGGGATGCAATGTTCCGTCTCCTGCAAAAGGATTAGCTAGCAGTTTTTCTATGATACCCTAAGGAATCTCAAAGTGAATATTTTCATAAACTTCAGTAGGTTGAGGAGCATCTCTTTGCTCTTCCGGTTGGTGTGAAGATACCCCAAACAAGCCCCTCAAAGGATTAGTTTCCATAGTGACAAGTAACAGAAAATTTCAGCACACTATATAAATGTTTCCTTACCAGGTTCCACTCACCAAAAGCGCTACACTCAACGGCAACGGCGCCAAAAAAGAGTCTTGATGACCCACAAGTATAGGGGATCTATCGTAGTCCTTTCGATAAGTAAGAGTGTCGAACCCAACGATGAGCAGAAAGAAATGATAAGCGGTTTTCAGTAAGGTTTTCTCTGCAAGCACTGAAATAATAGGTGATAGATAGTTTTGTGATAAGAAAAATAGTAACGAGAAAAAAGTAAATAAAGTAAATAAAATGCAGCAAGGTGGCCCAATACTTTATGTAGCAAAGGATAAGCCTGGATAAATTCTAATAATGAAGAAGGAGCTCCCGAGGACACATTGGGAATTATCGTCAAGCTAGTTTTCATCACGTTCGTAAGATTTGCGTTCGGTACTTTGATAATTTGATATGTGGGTGGACCGACACTTGGGTGCTGTCCTAACTTGGACAATCATCCCACTTATGATTAACCCCTATTCCAAGCATCCGCAACTACAAAAAGGAGTATTAAGGTAAACCTAACCACAGCATTAAACATATGGGTCCATATCAGCCCCTAACGAAGCAACGCATAAACTAGGGTTTAAGCTTCTGTCACTCTAGCAACCCATCATCTACTTATTACTTCCCTATCCCTTCCTCTAGGCCCAAATAATGGTGAGGTGTCATGTAGTCGACGTTCACATAACACCAATAGAGGAAAGACAACATACATCTCATCAAAATATCGAACGAATACCAAATTCACATGACTACTAATAGCAAGACTTCACCCATGTCCTCAGGAACAAACGTAACTACTCACAAAGCATATTCATGTTCATAATCAGAGGAGTAATAATATGCATAAAGGATCTGAACATATGATCTTTCACTAAGTAAACCAACTAGCATCAACTACAAGGAGTAATGAACACTACTAGCAACCCACAGGTACCAATTTGTGGTTTTGATACAAGATTGGATACAAGAGATGAACTAGGGTTTTTAGAGGAGATGGTGCTGGTGAAGATGTTGATGGAGATTGACCCCCTCTCGATGAGAGGATCGTTGGTGATGACGTTGGTGATGATTTCCCCCTCCCGGAGGGAAGTGTCCCCGGCAGAACAGATTCGCCAGAGCCCTAGATTGATTCCGCCAAGGTTCCGCCTCGTGGCGGCGGATTTTCGTCCCGTAAGCTTTCCCACGATTTTTTCCAGGGTATAAGTGATGATATGGCGGAAGATGGACGCCGGAGGCCCACCAGGGGGCCCAAGAGATAGGGGGCGCGCCCTATAGGGGCGGTGCCCCCTGTCTCCTAGACAGGGCGTGGGCCCCCTGGCCTATTTCTTTTGCTCATAAATTCTTATAAAATCCAAAAAGTTGTTTCGTGGAGTTTCAGTACTTTTGGACTTGTGCAGAATAGGTTTCCAATGTTTGCTCCTTTTCCAGCCAGAATTCCAGTTGCCGGCATTCCCCCTCTTCATGGCAAACCTTGTAAAATAAGAGAGAATAGCCATAAGTATTGAGATATAATGTGTAATAACAGCCCATGATGCAATAAATATTGATATAAAAGCATGATGAAAAATGGACGTATCAGACTATGACACAAACTTAATTGAAAGTTATCTAAAACCTCTAGATATTGGTAAAATCTTGGTATCTGTAATGTTTCTATTAATGAGGATTGGACAATGGGATACATGATTTTATGTAACTGTATGATTAATTGTGGGAAACTATGTTACCTTTCATGCATTGTCCATAAAAAGGGGGATGCAAACTACGTAGGGCAACTATGGTATGTCTTTCTATGTGTTTTTGTTGCTTTTGTTGTGTGATAATTTTTCTGAAATCACACGATGTTCTATGTATTCATCAATGCAGCCGATGACTTGCAAGCAAAAAATAAATGGAAGACCTATGTGGCTATGTGCAGGATCCAAAGGAAATTCTTAACTAACATCATTGTTGAGGAAATCGTTAACTGGTAGCTGCTCGGTAGGCTGGCGAGTAGGGGATTAATAGGCTAATCAGCAAGTTAGTCGGCCATTTAATCAATTAATCAGATGATTTATCAGTTTATTGGCTACTCGGTGACCCTAGGAGTAGGGATTAATCGGCAAGTTAACGGGTTAATCGGACGAATTCTTGAACAGGGACTAACATATGCAACCAAGAATAGCAAGGCGAAAGAACACTTGTCTGAACCAACCTATCCAATCAAGAAGAGCACCACCAGAAAACACTTATAAAAATGCGGGTTTTCGTGCTGAACATTTTGATATATTATACATTTTTTTCCGACATCGTATGCAAAAGTTATAGCCGTTTTTACATTTTCCCTACACTCTTTGCAAAACATGTGCAAATTAAAGTTTTTAAATTTTCCTAACTAGTAGATGTAGTAATATAACAACCTCTCGAAGGATTTTATTTTTGGAAGTTTTATCATTTTCTTTTGTTT
>NC_057813.1:684722204-684726043 GCF_018294505.1 Triticum aestivum | reverse complement strand
GGACTAAAGGGCAACACCCTTTAGTCCTGGTTCGTGTCTCAAACCGGGACTAAAGGTCGGATCTTTAGTCCCGGTTTGAGATACGAACCGGGATCAATGGGCATCGCACCCTTTAGTCCCGGTTCCTGTCTCAAACCGGGACTAAAGGTCTCATTTGAACCGGGACTAATGGCTTTAGTCGCTCGAACCGGGACTAATGCTCACATTAGTCCAGGTTCGTAATGCAACCGGGACTAGTGTGAATATTGAGCTGTGACCAAAGCCCTCTTTTCAACTAGTGGTATTATCTGTGCCGGTGTCGATGGTGAATTTCCTGCTGGTCATTCTAGCCGTTGAGGTTAGTCTATAGCATTTGTTGGCGTGGTGGCTAGTTTTCTTCGTAGTTTGGTCACGCGGCCTCGCCTACATCGTCATTGCGAATTCTTGACATTTGGCTTTGACTTGTGTTTTCGTCAATGCTAAAACTGTTGCTGGATTACTAAGTTGGTTGCATTTTTTGCAACTAACACACACCTATTTTTGTCCAGTCTGTATGCTACAATCCCCTACCTGGTGGAACTTCACCTACCAGAGTGAGACCGTGTGGATCAAACCTCCTGGCTTCAACTCTACCAATGACCCCGACTGCAACACATGGTCGAATGATCAGAGGGCCTTATGCTACGACTGCAAGTCATGCAAGGCCGGTGTGCTCGCCAACCTAAGGAAGAAGATCGCCACCATCAACATCGTATTTCTCATCTTCCTCATCATCGTCTACTCTGTTGGGTGCTGCGCTTTCAGGAACAACATGTGGGACAACTCGTACCCGGCCTGGAAGTTAGTGAGATGCCTGGCAGGGCTTAGGTAATTAGGACGATGTTCAGTGTTAATGGTTGGCTCATGGTTGTGTGTCAAGCAACACTATCGTCTATGCTATAGCGCCGATGATGTTTGAACTGTTGATAGTTGGTAATGGTGCAAGTTTGCTATATTTGCTATGCTTACCTCAGATATATTATATATGGAGGTTCCTATTATCGTGATAATATGTACAGAAGTTGTCTTGTGATTTTTTCTGTCCTTTGCATAGCAAACACCTGTGCTTAGAGTCAGTCCATTGCTTATGTTTGCAAATGCATTGTTGCTCCATGGATTCTTGCAACTAGGAACCCTAGAGACCATAGTCAACTTTACTTGATCCTCCAGAATGTAGCTCATTTTACTGGCCATGGGTGCTTGCTTTGATCTTCATCCAAGGTAACTTTGTCTCACTACATCAAAAGTTTTTATCTTCCTCCTTTTTTCACCTATCAACCATGTGTCACCTGAACCTCAAAGGTTTCAATGTCTCAAGTTTCTTAGTGCATCTTGGTCCACTAAAATGGCAATCAACCCAAGGTGAGGTCTCTGCCCAAAATTTCTTTACATAGTACTACATGTGGCCCTTATAATAGACTGTTAAAAATTGCATGTTTTTGGAAGAACAAATTAACATTGTACTCCAGTTGCAGCTGCTCTAGAAAGTGTCTAGCTACCTCGCTAGCACTATACACTTATCGGACCTCCATGAAGAACAAGAGAGAATCCTGATATATATATTCTTCACCGCTTTGCACATGGCAAGGTTGAATCTGGCTATTTCCTTGATCATCATGGGGACCATGTCTTGCTTTCCTCAGAGGAACCTCCACCTGGTACCCATGCCTCCTTTTCTCAAGTACACGTTGGGTCAGTTGGACTGAGATTTGCTGCATGCCAATGGAGTAAGTGAATTACTCCCCCCGTCCGGGACTATTAGCCCCATCGTATTTAGGATCAAGCTTTCACTGAAGCCCAATGTTGTAGACCAGGTGCATCACCAAGAATCGAGTACTTACAAGTTGTTCATTTCCTAATGCCTTCCAAATCTAATGTGCATGTGGTACGACGTGTGTTCCGTATTTCCCCGGAACACAACTTAAACAAGATAGAAGTTAAACGAAGGGGGGTCATCTGTTATGTAGCACCTTTCATGGTGGTGAGCTTATTGTGTACACCACATCGGACGGGAGCAATATATATATGTACACACACTAGACAGGAGGACGAAGTAAATGCGATAACAACTTAGCGACATGGTAGATGGAGTGTAAGTGTAGAGCTAAATATGAGTTATTGACTTACCTTGCTATACACTTTTTTTAAATAAACTATACTAGTCTTGTTGAGATTGTACATCCACTCCTCCAACAAGGTGACATTGTTGTACTTGCCTAGATTTTTAGATTGAAGGTAGAGCATAAAAGAAAACAATTTCATTTACCTACATTGGGTTCTGTAAGATCTTTTGAAGCCAATATACCATCCCTTGTTCTCTACATAATACATTTCATTGAGAAGATCAATGGTGGAATGATGTTGTCAAACAATATCAACATCTAAAGAGTATCATGTGTTATAATAGAACTTCACCATATTGATTGTGTGAAGATGTTTAGTAAAATGATGACGATATAACAGATGTGCTCCATTAACTAAAAGAGAGTCCACAATAGTTGTTGTATATGTGTTAGCCACCTTGACTTAGAGAGTCCACATTCTTTAACTAACTGAAATGTTCAGGCTATCCTTGAAATTTGTACCTTATGTTACAACACTTTTTTATCATAAAATCATTATTAATTATAATATCCATTAAAATACCATATGTTTCATTAATTATAATATCCTTAAAATACCATATATTTCAAAATAGATTTTCATTAATATCAAAAATAAATATTTCAAATCAATCCTGGTGAGGCTTACGTAATTAGGCTGGTGTTCAGTGTTAATGGTTGGCTCATTCTCCTGTGTCAAGAAAACCTCTAGCACCGATGATGTTTGAACCGTCCATAGTTGGTACATGCTTGCTATGTTGACCTCAGATATATCAACATATGGAGGCTCCTGTTATCATGATATGTTCAGAAGTTTCCTGTGTTCTTTTTTGTCCTTTGCTTAGTAAATACATGTTCTTGCAGTCTATTGCTTCTGTCTGAAAATGCATTGTTGAACCCCCATGGATTCTTGCAACTAGGAACCCCAGAGACCATAGTCAATGTTAGTGGATCCTCCAACATGTACAAACACAGAAGCTGCACTCATTTTACCGGCCATAGGTGCTTGGTTTGATGTGCATCTATAGTAATTTTGTCTCACTGCATCAAAAGTTTTTATTTTGCTCCTTTTTTCACCTATCAACCATGTCTCACATGCTCCTCAAAGTTCTCAATGGCCCAAGTTTCTTAGTGCGTCTTGGTCTACTAAAATGGCAGTCAACCCAAGGTCAGCTCTCCGCCCAGGATTTCTTTACATGCTACGTGTGGCCCTTATTATAGACTGTTAAAAATTGCATGTTTTTGGGAGAACAAATTAACATTGTACTCCACTATCAGCTGCTTTAGGAAGCGTGTAGCTATCTCGCCAGCACTGTACACTGATCGGACCTCCATGAAGAACAAGAGAGAATCCTGATATATATTCTTCACCGCTTTGCACATGGCAAGTTTGAATCTGGCTGTTTTCCTGATCATCATGGAGACCATGTCTTACTTTTCTCAGAAGAACATCCAAGTGGTAACCTTGTCTCCTTTTCTCAAGTACACGGTGAGTCAATTAGACCCAGGGTTACTGCATTCCAATGGAGCAGTGAATTACTCCCTTTGTCTGGGACTATTAGCCCCATCGTATTTAGGATCAAACTTTCACCTAGGACCAATGTTGCAGACTAGGTTCCTCACAATGAGTCAAGCACTCACAAGTTGTTCTTTTCCTAATGCCTTCCAAATCTAATGTGTGTGTTCCGTATTTCATCGCAGCACGACTTCAACAACGTA
>NC_057813.1:684719362-684722055 GCF_018294505.1 Triticum aestivum | reverse complement strand
CATGGTGGTTTGCTTCTTGTGTACACCACATCGGACCGGAGCAATATATATATGTATATGCACTAGATGGGAGGGGACGAAGTAAATGCGATAACAACTCAGCGACATGGTAGATGGAGTGTAAGTGTAGAACTAAAGATGAGTTATTATTGACTTACCTTGCTATACATTTTTTAAATGAACTATACGCGTCTTGTTGAGATTGTACATCCACTGCTCCAACAAGTTGAGATTGTTGTATTTGGCTAGATGTTTAGATTGAAGCTAGAGCATACAAGAAACTAATTTCATTTAGCTACATTACACTACTAGGGAAAAGCCTAGCAGCAGCGCGGGTTTTGGGGCTATCAGTAGCACGGGCAGGAGTGCTACTGATAAGGCGCTACAGCTAATGCTTAGCAATAGCGCGTCTTGACCAACGCTACTGCTAAATTGACTTAGTAGCAGCGCTTCTTCAGAACATCACTACTGGTAGTTAGTAGTAGCGCTTCTCCTTACCCGCGCTACTACTATTATTTAGTATTTTATTTCTTTTCTTTTTCATGTTGTATTCATACACCTTTACACAAGTTTTCATACAACAGGAATTTAGAGATTGTTTTTACATCATAATGAGTTATTACATCATGGGGTGAAAGAACCGTGGACTAGTTTCAAGTGGATGTCCATCCACTTGAAACTAATCCGCGGTTCTTTCACCCAATGATATAATAATATCATCATCATCATCATATCATTAACAACTTAGCATCATAATACATCATTGTCATATAACACCTCCTCAATATCATCATTTTCATCATTGACATCACATAACACCTCCTCAAGATCATCATTATCAACTCTAACACATTACCACATAATAAACATATTGTACCTCATAGGACCTATTACATTCGATTAAGACCTACTACATTTTCTAAGGTAAAATAACAAAAAACAAGATAGCCCCTGACTCTCCATTATGGAGAATGGAGATTAGCCTGTCTCCCATTCTTGCCTTTCGCTGAATGTTACTTCCAAGAACCTCCTTGCGAATGTCCATACATTTCTTCCATTCTCTGATGATCATGTGTTCACGGGTTTTAGAAATCCGATATGCACAGGTGAGCTCCGTAGATTTACCTGGCAGTATGTTCAGAACTAAGAGGCGACCATGCGGAGACATCAGATGAGGTACACAATCCATCGGGAGTTTCTGTTGAAAAACATAATAATAACTTCGTAGTTAGCAATGATGTACTAGTTTTAAAAGTATGCAAAAAATGCACGGATGTCGTAATAGTAAAAAATCTTACCAGGGTATCTCCAGAGAAGTTATCGTTGTTCAACACATGCACTAGTGGCACGTATTCACCATAATTTGGAGGAGTTCGATAATAGTCATTGTAATTCTCAAGAAGAGTACAAAATGCGATCAGATGATTTTTCTCCTTATACGTTAATTGGGTGCCTTCGGTGTAGTGGGTTTTATCTACCATCTTCCGCACAGTCTTTGAAGAATCAAAATAAGCTGTCAATGGAAGTAAGCTATAAACTATTTTGAAATAAACAATATAAATTAGTTAATAACTATGTTTGAGAAACTCACATAGCGGTACAATCGGAAGCGTATCAACAAGGACCCAAATGTCCATATTGTCTTCCTTGCTGTCAGGATCACCAAGATCCATGGTGACAATCATACCCTCATAAAAACCATACATTTTGCAAAGTGCTTCCCAATTTTGGCAACCAAAATGGGTTACGCTCTGAGCATTGCACAGATTTACTTCAAAATCCATATCATGATGGGTCCTTAGGTGTATTTTCTTTGTTTCGAAATTTGCATGGTCTTCAAAACCCATCCTCTCCAAGACATAGCGTCTTGCATGGCATGGGATAAGCTAGTCGAATTGTAAAGTATGAAAGTTAGACGTTGAAATAGTTGAAGTCATGCTTAATGGAGAAAAAAACACTTGCCGTTGTTGCGTACCGTTTCACAATCGAAGGTCTCCTCGAGCTTAATGCTGAAACGCCGATCTTCGTCCAGCCGAACGAACCTGTCGCACATACCTCGATCGTCGTGGCACCAGCTACACTCCCCCGGGAGACCGTCGTCGTCCGAGTACGACATTTCCTACAATCATAATTCAAAGATTAAACTTGTACATATTCTAGCACAAGTCATGCCAGAATTCATGACAAAATCCGGCATGACCTTTGCTAAAAAAGGACATATCGAGCGCCTGAAATTTGCCGGAACGGAAATTAATCAACACTCCGGCAAAACATAGGCCACTCGGAGATGTAAACTGAACATGAACGGCCACTTGGGCAACCACATATCCAATTTGAGCAACAACACAAGATATACAAGGATATTTGGCTGGTCTCACCTCGATGTCGGAGGGGGTCGGTGACTGGGACGACGGCGGGGATGTCGGAGGGGGTCGGTGACGGGGACGACGGAGGTCACCTGAAACCATATAAGTTATCACTAACAACAAACATGACATGTTCAACTAGTTTTATTAATTCAACTAGTTCTTACTAAATATAAACTTACTATAAATAGAAAAAAACTAGTTCTTTCTAAAAATAAAGTAGTTCAACTAGTTATATTAATTATCTTACTAAAAATAGATTAGTTCTGTTAATTCAACTAGTTCAACTAGTTTATTAATTTACTTACTAAACTAGTTCAACTACAA
>NC_057813.1:684686240-684718728 GCF_018294505.1 Triticum aestivum | reverse complement strand
GGGCAACTATAGCAGTAGCGCTGTATGCGTTACACGCGCTACTGCTATTTCCAAGTCAGCAGCGCGTTTCGTAGACACGCGCTGCTGCTAAGTAGCAGTAGCGTGGTATTTTGAAGAGCGCTGCTGGTAAGGTTCTGTGTATAGGCTTTTCCCTAGTAGTGTTAGGTTCTGTCAAGATCTTTCAAAGATAATATATCATCTCTTGTTCTCTACAGAATACATTTCATTGAGAAGATCAATGGTTGAATGATGTTGTGAAACAATATCAACATCTAAAGAGTATCATGTGTTATAATAAAAGTCCACCGTACTGATTGTCTAAAGATGTTTAGTACCATGATGATGATATAATAGACGTGCTCCATTTACTAAAAGAGAGTCCATAGAATCAATTGTATATGTTGTAGCTACCATGACTGAAAGAGAGTCCACATTCATTGACTAACTGAAATGTTCAGGCTATCCTTGAAATTTGTTCCTTATGTTAAAAAACTTCTTAATCATAAAATTATTATTAGTTATAATATCTATTAAAGATACCATATATTTTAAAATAAATTTACATCAATATCAAAAATAAATATTTAAAAATCAATAATGGAGCAAATTGCTTCTCTTCCCCAACTGTCACTTCCCAAACCTTTTTGATTTGAATTTTTAGGCAGGTTTTTTATGTCGGCCGCTTTGGCCTTTCTGGTGGAGATGGTGGAAGCGCTCAATAATGTCTTCTTCGGCCACACGTTGTTGGTGGTGGTAGTGACGCAAACCCGGCGAATAAGGTCCCATCTAGTCCCCCTATCCCGAGGGTGTTATCTGTGCCGGCGTCGATGGCAAATTTCCAACCGGTCATTCTAGCTGTTGAGGTTAGTCTATAGCATTTGGTCCCCCGGCCTTGCCTACATCTTCAGTGCGACTTTTTGACATTTTGCTTTGATTTGTGTTTTAGTCGATGCTATGCTGAACTACTAAGTATGTTTCGTTCTCTGCAACTAGCACACACCTATCTTATGTTCTGTCTGGATGCTACAAGCCCCCAACTGGGTGCAACTAAACTTACTGGAGTCAGACCGTCTGGATCAAACCTCCTGGCCTCAACTCTAGCAATGACCATGACTGTAACACATGGTCAAATGATCAGAGGGCCTTGTGCTATGACTGCCAGTCATGGAAGGCTGGCGTGCTCGCAAACCTGAAGAATGACTGGAAGAAGATCACCAGTGTTAACATCATATTCCTCGCCGTCATCTACTCTGTTGGGTGCTGCACTTTCAGGAACAAGTAATATCAGGCCGAACAACTCGTACCCAGCCTCGAAGTGAGGTGCCTGGCGAGGCTTTGGTAATTAGGCTGGTGTTCAATGTTAATGGTTGGCTCATTGCCCTGTGTCAAGCAACACGATCGCCCGTCCTATAGCTCCAATGATGTTTGAACCTTCGATAGTTGGCACAGTACATGCTTGCTATGTTGACCTCAGATATATCAACATATGGAGGCTCCTGTTATCATGATATGTTCAGAAGTTGCATGTGTTCTTTTTTGTCCTTTGCTTAGTAAATACATATTCTTGTAGTCTATTGCTTCTGTCTGAAAATGCATTGTGAACATCCATGGATTCTTGCAACTAGGAACCCCAGAGACCATAGTCAATGTTAGTGGATCCTCCAAAATGTACAAACACAGAAGCTGCACTCATCTTACCGGCCATAGGTGCTTGCTTTGATCTGCATCTATGGTAATTTTGTCTCACTGCATCAAAGGTGGCTTATGAAAATGTGCCTTTGGCCATTGGCCTATGTAGGCGGGCACATGATGACATTTTTAAACCCTCTGCTCCTCTTTTCGCACATCACCCATGTGTCATACGTGCCTCCAAATTTTCAATGGCTCAAGTTTCTAGTATGTCTTGGTCTACTAGAATGCCAGTCAACCCAAGGTTAGCTCTCGGCCCAATATTTTTCTACATGGGACATGTGGCCCTTATTATAGGCTGTTAGATTTTTGCATGTTTATGGTAAAAAAACTTATTTCCTGAAGGATTCTGGCTCACAGCCGTTGATAGTTACTAAATTAATTAAATTTGGATTCAAGCACGTTGCCATTTCTTCCAATGATCTTTTTTCAGGTACTAAAACTAGTTATACATTGCATTGCCATGATGATGATAGAACTTATGCATGAATAGATGAAAATATTCTATAGCACTATCAGTTGAAGAAAATCTATTTTTTTGTTGGTCCAAAGACGAAATGTAGCTTTTCTTAGTTTTGATTTAGAGAGTGGTTTTTCAGCTCCCGGGTGCCTAGGCTCCCTCTATGAACAGTAAAATAAAAAAAATAAAAAAAAAACTGAAACTTTGCTACATCAAAGGTGTACAAACTTTGTAAGTTCTTGCAAGTTTTCATGCCAAAAAACCATTCGAGGAGCTCTACGCACGGAAAAGATTTCAGTGCTTGAAGTTTCGAGCACTTCTAGCACTAAAATCTGAAACTCGTTTGTACACCTTTCTCTATATGATATTTTGGCATGAAAACTTGCAAGGACATATAAAGTTTGACCATCTTTGATGTTGCAAAGTTTCAGATTTTTTTGAATTTGCTGTTCACAGAGGGTGCCTAGGCACCCGGGAGCTGTTACACCTTTTTGTTTGTTGTATTGTGTTAGAGTACATATTACCTGGTGCGGATGTTGATGGGAAAAAGTATTGCCTTAGTACACTAATGTAAGACGTTTTTGCAGTTCAAATTTTGAACTGCAACTGGATGCATGTGAATAGGTTATATGTGTATAATATTCTTATAGTAGGCTGTCACTAACTACATTCTTGGCTGTGAATTTTATTAGACTCAATTTCCCATCTGTTTATGTACTTTTGGATTTCAGAAATTTCACCATTTTTACTGTCAAAAGACAGTGACCATGTTGTCTGATATTTTCATTTGGCAGCTTATTTACCAACACTTGTGAACTTTTTCTTTCAATAAGTGAGCACCACAAGTAGTTTCAGGTTCTGCAGATTTTCTAACTAATGCAACAACAGAACTTGAATTCGAACTACACATGCACGCATGATCCAAATAAGCAACTTTTCGCACACTCAAATACTACTGACTGGATACCACAACGTAGATTTGACGGCGAGCTTCCCGTGGAGTCTCATGGCGTCACCACCGAAGGATGTGCTCGTGCGTGCCTGGAGCTGCAGGCCGAGGAGGAGGTTCTTGAGGAAGGCCATCTTGAAGGTCTTGGTGCTGGTTTTAGGAACTTGCATGGCTTCTATATCTTCTCTTTTCTTTTCTCTGTATCAGAGACAGGATGTACCATTCCGCAAAAAAAAAAAAGAGACAGGATGTACCAGAAACAGGGGCTCTCTTAAATAAGACTAGTCTCCGCCTCTCCGGCATCCATGTGATGTCACTAAGGGTGTGTTTAGATCAGAACCAATACTTACCAAGCCAAAAAATTGGCTCGCCCATGATTTTTGGAAGCCATTTGGATCGGTGCCAAATATTTGGCTCGCCCGAGCCGCCCCGCTCCCGCCCATGTAAATTCTCGCCAACTTGCGGGCGAATCGATGGCGAGGAAAACGTCCGCCAATATTTTGGCGTCGTAACGTTCTGTCTTTTCTTCCGTGGGTCTCGACTCTTTTCTTTTCATGCGATGCATGCAGCATGTTAGTTCCGATTGTTATGGCCGCTCATTAATTAGGGGGCCTCGTCGTGATTAGAGATGTGTGCAAGTGCAATCGTACTCCAACAGCAACTTCCGGCCTTTCCTTTTGCGATTTTTTATTCCTTCTTAGGGCGACTTTACTTCCTCGTTTTTTTTTTGCGAGGACTTTACTTCCTTGTTGATTGCATCTGAGCATTTTTCTACCAAATACTGTAGGACTACAATGGTCAATATCGCAGTTGGTTACAACCAAATAAGAGGTTTGTTGGTCATAGCCCAGACTTCTTGATTAGTAGCCTTCGGGCTGATTGTAACCGAACCATTGTTGCTTGAATAAATCCCCCCTTTCGTTGCAAAATAAATAAATAAGAGGTTTGTTTCGCCAAAATTTTGGATGTTGCGGTAGCCACGAACCAAACATCAACAAGCTACCAAAATTTTGGTCATGCCCACACCTTGGTCATGCCAGTTTTTTGGTGGGGCTAGTTGAGGCTCAAACCAAACACATCCTAAGAGCCTTACCAAAATACATATTTCATATAGGTATAAACATGCTGTGTCACGGGCAGCTGATTCATAATAACTCACACATGCACGCATGATTTTTGTCATTGTTGCCGATAACAACATTTGTGCAGTGCCAAATCTGCATGTTGGTGACTTGAAGCCTAAAAGTAGATGACCTCATACAGTCATACTCAGAGCAACTCTAGCAGACCCCGCAAAAATTTGGCCCGCAAAACGCGTTTGCGGTTTCACGAAGATCGCGTTTGCGGGTCGAAAACTAGCGCGGCCAAACAGAAACCGTATCTAAAACTGCATAATTTCAAAAAACACTTTCGCGGGAGAAATTGCACCTTATTGACGCGAGTAGTTCATCACATACTACATAGATTTTACATGATCAACACACTACAAACATAGTTCATACTGCATACTATGTTAATACTAGTACTAGAGGGGGTCGGATCTGACGGCGGCGAGGTCGCGGCAATGGACGACGCCGTGGAGGAGAAGGATGCTCAATCCTCCTCACCGGAGCTGCAGAGGTCGACGTACTTCGCCCTCTGCTCCTCGCGGATGCGGCGCCACTCCTCGTCCTTCTCCTTGGCGGCGAGGTTGGCGGCGACCGCCTGCCGCCACTGGAGGTCTTCGAGCTCCACGGCGTGGCGCCAGCGCTTTCCTCGCGCACGCTCCGCTCGGTGATGGCGTCCGCAACAGCGTCGACGTCGGCGACGTAGTCTTCCGGCCCGACGACTCCGCGGCGGCCGAGCGGAGCGGGCTCCTCGGGCTCCTCCTTGACGGGGACGAAGTCGAACTCGTCCGGCTTCTCCGGCTCCTCCTCGTCCTCCGACCACTCTCTCTTCACAGGGAGAAGGCCCGTGCCGGAGGAGGAGGAGCTCCCGGCATACGGAGATCTCGCAGAGGAGAAGGACGCGCGCCGGCGGTCGTACTCCTCCGTCTCGCTCCACCGGAAGCTCGCCGGTGGCGACAGGGCGCGGTTGGTCCACTTCCGGGCCCCGCACTTCCTCGCGCCGTCCGACCGGACGCGCCGCTCGCGCTCCGGATGGCTGCCGCCGCCGGATCTGCTGCCAGAGCCGCTTCCGGAGCTCCACATGCGGCCTCACATGGCGGCTGGAGGCGGGGAGGTGGTTGCTGGCGGCGAGAAATGTGGAGAAGGGGGTGGGGAATCGCGTGGCTCGGCGGCGGCGGGGGATAGGGTTTCGACCCGCAAACGAGCAGCTGAACCGTAGATATAGCGGTCGAGGCATGCGGTTTTGCGGGCCGTGGCAAATTTTTTTGCGGACCGGGCGAGTATGCGGGCTCTGTTCTGGCCGAAAAATTGGGCCGAGCCCGCATACTTTCCGGAATTTTGCGATTCTGTGTATTTTGCGGTGTCTGCTAGAGTTGCTCTCATGACATTAATTGCGATTGCCTTCATATCGCAGCTAGACGTGCTCATATTCTTCCATGATGATGGTGACCTCCTTAATTGGGCATGCATGTATATATGCATGCCGTATTCTTCCATGATAACGATGTTGATGATGATGTGTTGTCGTATCCTACGCATGGACGTCAAACGGACAAGTACGACTCCAGATGTTCACAAGCTTAACGTACCCCAAACGCATGATGGTAATGTAATTACTGGTGATCAGCTGGCTCCATGTCATGATCACGAAGAAATGGCTTGAAAAGTTGAAAGAGAATTTTGCTATATACACGTGTTGGAATACAGCACAACACCTGCCCACCATTGCTGGTACGCGCGCTGACATCTCAGCATCTCATCATCACACATTGCATGTGCGTTTACTACGTGTATTATCATTCTGTGTTGTGGTTTGCTTTGCTGGGCATGTATACATGATGGACAAGTATGATACGATATGCCCACAAGGTCTTCCAAAGTCTCAAGCGCATGATGATGATAACAAACATACAGTAATCACTGAGTCGACTCCCGTGCTATGGTCTCCGGCACCGGAAAAAATGGCTTTTGAAAGTTGGAGACGTGGGAGCTCCGGGAGGCAAGAGGTAAAGACAAGACGCGCGCACATGGCCTCACATGCAGCGTCTGCGTGGCGCCGGCACTTGGCAGAGGGAAGAGCGAACGAGATGGGTATGTGTTGACCACGTGCATGTGACCAGCACTGCGCAGCCATAGACGCATATGCTAAGCTAGCTCGAATTGCTAGAGGACTTCAGAAGACATTCCGATGTTAGTATGCCTTAAACGACCAAATAACTTGTGTGTGTTTTAGAGGTACACATATTCATGCGTTCTATTTTAAAATTGCATATACATGTGTATTAGGGCTAAGTGTATATGTGCAACTTATCTTGACTATATTCGAAATTGCATCAGCCCATATTTGGAATAACCAGTTCTTACAAAAACTAGTAGAGATAATCCAGGTAGTTTGTTTGTAAACCAATTAATAGTTGATTTTTTGTGCTCACCCAGACACCGGTAAGAAAAACTTTCCCATGAAACTAACCATGCTCTTAGTCTACACCCAAGAATAGTCTGGTTCCTCTTATTCTACAGTCTCTTGCTAACTCTGCTCGTCTCGTGCATCGTGGGACCATATAGTGATGGTGTGGGCGACAATGCAGTTCAAGATAATGAACAGCTACAAGCAAATCTTTTCCTAATGTCTCCCAAATCTAACATATTTGTAGTAATGTGTGTGTGCTATAATGTATGTTCTATATTTTGTTATAGCATGACTTTAGTAGAGTAAAATTGAGGACAATGGTCTTGAGGAGTAATGTATCCATGGTGGCTAGCTCACTTGAGATGAATAACCTATATGTATCTTTCTTCACTCTGTTCCTTGCTAGGTGTGATCATTACAAACCAGGGTTGATGTGAGCTATTTATACACTTGTTTGGTGAATGGGACCTAAGAAGAAATAAATGCAGTAATAATTCATCGCACTAGTCTGTTGGGACAAACCCTCCGACGACAACGCTGAGTAGCCCTCCGGCAAGCAACACCAGACGCAGGTAGAAGAAGATGAACAAAACACAGTTATTATGGCGATGAACGCCCCGGCCGACGAACGGCCTGTATGTTGGCCTCTATTCAACTCAACTCCCTCAAACAAATACATGGAGGTACACACGCACACACGCGGCACAACCCGGAAGAACTGTCACGTCGACCGGGCGCACACCATGGTCCCGATGGAGACTACATCTTTCTTAGGCCCCTCTCACTTGGCTCGGCACATACTGGCGCAATACATCAATACACAGTGGGGCTTTTTATACCCGGCTGCACACACACGCCCGCCACTACTGCTCATCGCGCCCAGCTGCGTACGCCATCTGCATGCCACACCGGCCGCGCTCAAACGCATGCATGCCACGGCCTGCTCGGATAGCCCTGGCTCCCTTGCAACCATCGCCAACAACCTGATCCTACGAGATGGACTACGTGGCACACTCACGCGCACATGCAGGCCACGATCCCCACCGCACGGACGTGCCCAACTAGCTGGCTAGCCCATGCAACACACACACACGGATTGCCACACGACGCGCACGCACGCACTCGTGGTTTATTTCTAACATAGTCATCACCCCATGCTTCTGCATGGTGTAGCTATTATTTGGATACATAATAATTAATAGAATTAAATTAACATGCATATTGTAGGAGGTTAAATTTCAGATATCATAATACGGGACACATGATAAGTTATTTGAAACAATGGTAACAAACAATGATCACATGTATTTGTTTTATTTTTTCTAACGTCATGCAGATGGGTACATTTTTTTTTTGTGAATTAGGATGCCGATACCTTTTTTCACAAGTAAGTGGTGTCTTTTTATAAGCCAGGACTTGTAATAGATCTTTACTATCAAATTGTGTGTATTATCATTTTGTGTTGTCGTTTGCTCTTTGCTGGGCATGAATACATGATGGGCAAGTATGATACGAGATGCCGACAATGTCTTCCATAGTCTCAAGCGCGTGATGATGATAACAAGCACAATCACTGAGCTCTGTGCTATGGTCATCGGCACAGGCAAAAATGGCTTTGGAAAGTTGGGGACGTGGGAGCTCTGGGAGCCGAGAGCTAAACACAAGACGCACGCATGGCCACACATGCAGTGTCAGCGCGGTGTTAAGGTAATCTTGAGTTAGTTAATTAGCCCAGATGTCGAAGTTGCTATTGTACACGTGCCCTAGCAGATGCATGAGTCAATATGTGATGGAGTCATAGTTGGTTTGGTAGCGTATTAGTCATGGAGTTTGTGGTTAAGCTTCCCGTGATTAGGAGTAGACTAGTCCGATTAGGAATCCCTCCGTACAGAGGGAGTAGTAAACTTGTCCGCGTACGACATGGTGTAGTAGGTCGGCTGGGTAGGCCGGGTATATATACCCAGCCAGGTCATGAGATTGTAAGGACGTGGTGAGATGCTGGCACTTGCACTTGGCAGCGCCAGCATAAATGGGATGGTATGTGTTGACGACCTTCATGTGACGGGTACTGCACTACCGTAGACGCATACGTTCAACTATCTTGAACAGCCGGAGACGCGATCCCGGCATTGTCTCCCTTGCGGCTCAGGGTAAAACTATAGCCGCCGCCGCTGCCTCCCATGCTCCTTTTCGGCTCGCCGTCGCCGAGGGCACCTTCGGCGAAGACCCCGACTGCATATAATAGTAAAAAATGTCGATGTTTTTTACTTTTGCTAAAATGATTGAGATCTGTTGTCAAATTTATCTGAAGTACAAAGCATCTCAAACATAATAAAAATTACACTTAAGATTCCAAGACCGTCGAACAACCTCTTCTGCAGCCAGAACGAGCCGTCGACGAGCCGCTCCCCTACCAGAACCGGCTTGACCTTGTCAGTGACAGACGGGAAGTATTCGTGCACATGCCCCTAAGGATCAGTGCCCTGAAGCCGCAGTCGTCGTTGTTGGACCCATGCATAGATCTCAGGCATTTGACACCAAATCTCTCCACATGACGAGAAACCATAACCTCACCGTCCCAAGGAGATGACATGAATCTACACTAGAGCTCTATCAACTACACCCAGACGGATGAACTTGAGGAGGATCAGAGTCCTGAAGACAAACTAGAGGAAGTAGCACCGTCATCCGTCCGAGCGCTGCACTTGCGATGACTAAAAAATCCTAACCTTAACTACTAACCGGAGTGGAGGCATCAGAATTCCCCTCCCTGCCACCACCGCCGAAGCAACAGGCACAGGGGAGGTGAATCCACGGGCTCACTAGTGAAATATGGAGAGGAGAGTTTGTCCTAGTCGCCTAGGATTAGGGGAGGAGAACGAGGGGAAGTATCTAGTCTTAAAAAATGTCGTTGTTCATATGCATAACCAAGAAAATTAGGATGTCGGGGAGGGCCCAGGCCATAGCTGGCCACCCTACCTCTGTACTGAAGCCTATGCCGGCCTCGAGGAAAGTGGCGGCTGTCACTTTGCTGCCGACGTGTCACATGCGCGTGGCGAGGTGTCGGGCGTCGAGGCAGTTTCTTCAAAGCAAAGCGATAGATCATGGTGACACAATGGATTGCAGACGGGAAGAAGGAGCGGCAAGTGTGCAACATCTTTTTTTGATGGGGTTTCCTTTCCAGGGAGTCGACGAGGACACACCGCCAGCTCGCTTTCGGTTCCTGCGGTGGCCTAGCCTCATATCAATTTCCTAGGATAGGGGAGCATGTTGATGTGTGTGGTAGTGCTATCTCACTACAGCGTTAGATTGTGGTGGTCACTGATGGTTCTTCATGAAGGTTCCTCTCTTAAGATCTGTTGCATACCGCAAGCAGGTTGTTTTAGCGAGGTTGGGTGATGGAATCGGAAGGCTCCTTTGTGGTTTTGGCGGCTATCACTGTTGGAATTATGTGTCCTGCAACTATATTCAAATTACTAGGAATTACTAATATTTGGAATGCCTCATTATGGAATTATACATGTATTTATACATGGAATTGATTTACATGTTTAGCATGGAATTGTTACTTGCTGGAATGTACTTAAGTGATATATGCTTAAGGAAGCTGGTCGATTATCAGTGGAATACAATATACTATTTATATTGGAAAGACTACCCGGGTACACTGATGATTGGAAGGAGCTAGATCGTATAGTTAGATTACAGCCCTAACGTTGATCTACGTAATTAGAGGAATTTACACTCTATTATGGCGCGTTGCTCACAAGCGCGTGCTCCGGGGACATAACGGGTAGAATCCGTTAACAGACAAATATGATCGTGGTTGGTAATTTGATCTGGACTCTATCCCGGAAACTAGTGGAAGAAAAACTAGGAATCTTATATCTGTATAAGAGGTGGACTCTTTGGAAAGACAGTATAAGAAGGTCCCTACCCCCTAGCCTCAGAGATGCGAATTGTGAGCGGCACCACGGATAAGCGCAGAGGAATTAGGGGTAGACCGCAAACCCTACAATTCCCAACATTGGCATCTGAGCTAGGTTCACCGCCGCCGATGCTGATCGGCCATGCTCTCATGGTCTCTGTGCGGTGCGTGATTAAATCCGCTGCGTACTCTGCGCCGATCGTCTTCCGCGGTTGTCCGTTTCAATCTCCTCCCCGTCACATCGATCTAACACAGGTCGAGAAAGAATATAATATCCGCTCCTAGTAGCTCGGTGATACGTGTTTATCAAACTCCTGTCGTCGTGCACACGATCGTGCAAGTACTGGCAGCGCCCTGACTACGCACTGAATTTTCTTCACGTGATGCTCTTTATGGTCACGGTCCATCAATCCAATAGCACAGGTCTCGTGGAAGATTGCTTTATTGCTTTCTGAAGTCGCACACTGATCGAGGTCATCTAGTCCTAATGCTTCTGCCTTTGCACTTGGAACGAGGAAATCAAGGGGCAAGCCTAGCTCACTTGGAAGATCAAGAAAGATTGGAAAGGAAAGGACATGCAATTTTTAATTCACATGGATCAAGGAAAGAATTAAGTCAAGCCTAGCTTTGCTACGTACGGGCTGTCTAGGAATCAATCAGGTTAGCTTTGTATGTGCATTGCTGCCGATGCCTTGCTTTGGAATCTAGCTGACGACGGAACCCGTCGAGGAATCCTGCACCCACGGAACCCGGCGCCTTTTCGTCCATATAATCGGCGTGTCTTCTACCCTGATGAGGTTGCCGCTGCTACAAAATTTTCACTCGACGATTGGCAATCCGCACGAGCAACTGCTCAGAAAGTGCATTAGTTGAAGGAAGGAGAAGGATTTTGTTGTTGTTGTTTATTGGGCCTACCATCTGGCCAACTGCACGGCCAACCGGACGGCTGGAAGATCCACTTGCACCTGTACAGGCGTGCTACAAGGGAAGGGACGCTAATTACAAATCCAACTAGTATCTATTAATTAATTTATTATATTATATTATATGTTGATTAACGGACTAACTTGTTTGATTCCTAATCTACTGCATGTACGTCATACAAGGAAAATAAGTCCACTCCTTGGAAGAACTTAAGGAGGACTCTGGGTTAAATGTGTGGATGCACTGCACGGAGCAAATGATTACATTGAAAATTTCTATGGTGGAAATATTGTCCGGAAAATTACACATAACCTGGAAAGGGATTTTGGAGAAGTGTCATTATTGAGCATCACTTATTCAAAGAGGAAGCTGGGGGTCACTTCAGGAAATTTGCTCTTCATTTATCGGTATGTCTGATGTTAATGTTTGCACTATTTTTTTATTTGTGGCTATTTCTTTTAAAAATAGATGGAGTATGGTGTTTGTTTATATACATCATGTATATTGGAGTACAATAGCAATTTTATTGGCATGCAACAATTCCGAAGGGAAAACTAATGTACTTAGGAATTAATTGTGAATTTGATATACTTTGGATTGGAAATTATGCCATCAAACTCCTTTTGTGGAGGAAAACTATTATTGTTATAGGACAGGCTATTCAACTTCAGTGAGAAGGGATTTAATCTATTGCTCCATCTTGGAACCTATTGATTATGACATACTATTTGGAAAAGGGAGAGTGGAAATATTGCTCAATGGTTAAATTAGTGCATTATGATTTTCACACAATGGTCCATCTTTCTTGATGTCCATTGGAAGTTGGTAAACCAATTTTTTTTATTGGGCAAAGATTACTCCATATGGAGGAATATCGACAATGGGAACACATGCTTGGAATCTTATCATCTACACCATCAATGACTTGGTCACATATCTTGGAACTGGATCAAGAGGCTTATTGATTCTGGAATTTTAAACTTTAGTGGGAGGACTAATGATACATGTGAAGCATATATGTGTTTTTTTAATACACCTTGTTTATTAAGGTGGAAGGAGATGAAAGGGCTTCACATCGTTTCCTTTTTATATACTTACGGTCTTTCTTTGGACATCCCCACTAGAGGTCACATTGTTTATTTCATCTCACTCTTCCATGATTACACTTTTACATGGTTATGCTTATATTTTATTATACAAGTCGGAAGGTTTTATTGTGCTGGTCACATGTTATACTGAAGTGGAAAATCAGTTGATTAAATAATATCATAGTTTTAACAACCGATTGGTGGGGGAAGTACACTTCAGGAATATATCGTTTGTATGTAAAGAGCATGGAATTATTCACCATTGTTATATACCGTACACTCCACAATTGAACGGAGGAATTGACTGTCTTGTATACGAAAGAAGCATTGTGTACTGTCATTTGTTGTATCTTTCTCCATCTAGTACAGTCACTTGGCTGGAAGGAAATATTCTATTTTGGCATGAAATTCACAGTTATTACAAAGCGCACACCAGGAATTTTTTCATGGTTCTTCTAGTGGATCAAACGGTGTTTCCTTAGTTATCTGGAAAATGAATACTGGTGGAAAGTAGGAACACAATCATTTTTATCATCAAGGGTGGAATTATTGACAATCATACTGGAATATAATCTTGACCCCAAGGAAACTACAAGTGACACTCCCAACATGACATGCTTAGGATAAGTGGGAGGAATTAACTTGGAATGTAATCTCTGGATAATTGTTATATGATTTTGGGGGGGAAGTCACTCTAAATACTAGAGGAAAACTCCTAAGAAGGATTAAATTTTTCATCAATGTCAACTATGAGTGGAAGAAATGCGGGAAGGAATAAACTCAATAAGGAAATATATAGTTTGGGAAGTTATTATCATACCAAACAACCGCAAGCCCATTGTTTGTAAGCTTTTTTTTTTGTAAGGAAATTTGGCTCATTGGAATATTATAATATCACTCTTGCTATTCAGTTCTTTACACAAAAGGAACATATACTTTATGGAAACTCTCTCTCCTGGAATATAGGGAAGAGGAGCTAAAGACATGGTTTGCTAATTGAGTATATTAATGTATGGTCTTATAACAAGCTTCACATCAATGGAATAGCAGGTCATATGGTTTTTTGAATGAAGCAAGGCGGTCATCTACAAATGTAAGTGTAAAATAGTTTACATTATATTGTATACATTAACATTCTTTGGCTGTTTGTGCATCGATAACTCACATTGATGGAAGTGTAAGCTTGGTCATTTTCTAACTTTCATATGAAAGAAATTTCTGGAGCTTCCAATGTTTCGGGAGTGGAAATACATAGAAAATATTTTGAAGTGTTTCTCTATGGAAAATTGCAAATATGTTAAAAATACCTTTGACAAAGGAAATCATACTTAGTGAGGAATTATATTTGAACTCCTAAGGAAAAATGGAACAATAAATGGTACTGGAATTGATATGTATCTTCATTATATTATCATACCTTAGCTACCGGAATTTATGTTGTATTCAAGCAATGGAAGGAAAGACGAGCAGCTAAGGGAATCTCACACATCATATAAGATTGTGGAAAGTGCATCACAACATGTCACTTGTTCTGAAATTTATATTAAAGGTAAACACATTGAGGAAGTTATTATTCTATCTACGAGATGAGAAATAAGTCCAGGTACGCATATTCAATTATTGTTTTAAGTACTAATATGGTGCAGGTTCACTGACCGAAGTCAGGAATTTCTTACAAAGCATGGTTACTGATGGAACTTCATTTAGTGATTGGATTTGATATGTATGTGGTTTTAAAATTTTATTCAACATGGTTATCTTATACTTGACTCGATGTGGAATTATTCATATTATTGATATATGTGGTTGGAAATAATTGATGTGGAAATTCACTTGAGGAAACAAAATACTCAAGGTGCCTATAAAGGTGGAATTACACTCGAGGAAATAATACTCGAGACGCCGAGGACAACTATGCTGGAATAATTAGGCGGAAATTTAAAGTCTCTCGTGTCACAGCAAGGAAACATATTGAAGGGAAGTATCACTATATTTATATATTTGTGGGTTTTCAACATTGTGTTAATATGATTGTTGATCCCTTGACTAAGCCTCTTAGTCGGAGGTATTTGGCAAGCATGTTAAGGCTATGGGTTTACGAATATTTGAATGGTCGTTTGGGACAAGTGGGAGATGTTGGAATTATGTGTCCTGCAACTATATTCAAATTACTAGGAATTACTAATATTTGGAATACCTCATTATGGAATTGTACATGTATTTATACATGGAATTGATTTACATGTTTAGCATGGAATTGTTACTTGCTGGAATGTACTTAAGTGATATATGCTTAAGGAAGCTGGTCGATTATCAGTGGAATACAATATACTATTTATATTGGAAAGACTACCCGGGTACACTGATGATTGGAAGGAGCTAGATCGTATAGTTAGATTACAGCCCTAACGTTGATCTACGTAATTAGAGGAATTTACACTCTATTATGGCGCGTTGCTCACAAGCGCGTGCTCCGGGGACATAACGGGTAGAATCCGTTAACAGACAAATATGATCGTGGTTGGTAATTTGATCTGGACTCTATCCCGGAAACTAGTGGAAGAAAAACTAGGAATCTTATATCTGTATAAGAGGTGGACTCTTTGGAAAGACAGTATAAGAAGGTCCCTACCCCCTAGCCTCAGAGATGCGAATTATGAGCGGCACCACGGATAAGCGCAGAGGAATTAGGGGGTAGACCGCAAACCCTACAATTCCCAACAATCACTCCGTCCAGTTTACGTCGGTGAGAAGCAATCTTTGGCCGCGACTTGACACTGAGGCTATGGTTGTCCAGCGGCAGTGGTGAGATTTCTTACCCAGCAGATGTAGCTGCTAGGATCATGGAAAAGTAGTGCCGAGAACACATGATTGAATTTGATTTGGTGATGCTTCTTAAGCACCCGATCTTGAGCTCCGTGTTGAAAACCTTATGTCTGGCCCGAGTGGGTTATACCTAGCAATGACACTGATTTTTTCTTCGTTACCTTGTTGAAGGCTTGCTCGGATAGCTTGAATTTATTACTTAGGATGAAAACCTAGAATCCGGCCTCTGGTGGTTGGATCTGATGATGACGATGCTTGAGCGCTGGTCCCTTTCCGAAGGTGTTGGTATTGAAGAACATCATGATCCTTATAGTATGAAGTAATGGTTGGTATAGATATGGCCGCTGCTGTAGTTTCTCAATTGTTATTTGATAGCTTTAGTCATTTTTTCTTGCTAGGCCTAGCTTTCGTCTTATATGACGTTACTCTTTGCCAAAATGTTTTTGTGTGTGTCAATGTTGGTTGTGCATCCTAGGAGGATGGGTGAATATCCATTGTGTTTGTATCCACTTTCTTTATTTTGAAGCAATAAAAATTCACGCTATGTCGAAAAGCTTGAAAAGTCGGTATCTCCTTCATTGAGATGGAAAGTGAGATATTCTGAGAAATTTGGCGACTGAAAATCGGGGCGTTTGGTTGTTCAGGTACTCATCCTCAAGCAGTGTTTATGGATGACCACAAAGAGGTTATTGATACGAAATGCCTTGTTGAAGGTGAGGTGATAGAAAATTGGTCCGAATTTTTATTTCCCGGCCATGCCTTGTTTGTGGAAAGGCGCTTGGGTGCTGATGAGTGTATTTTTGCACTCATTTTTCTTCGGGTTTAAACCAGATTATCTCAGATTTTCTGGGAGAAATCACTTCAATATGACCACTAATGATTAATAGATACGAATGAGTGCAAACCTAGCCGCCGTTGCCACCGCCAGGTTGCCGCTGTCGCTCTTCTTCGGCCGCCACCGCTGCTACGCCCGTAGCCGCCGCCGCCGCCCGTTTACCGCCTTCGTCACCAGCCCGTCGCCAGTGTCGCCGTCATCTACCCCAACCAATTCATCTACCCTGACCACCGTTGGTGACATTGGCCCCACATCAATAGGTGCCACAACCGTCGTCGAGTCTTCTTATCATCTGGCCCTCCGACTCCTCAACATGATGTACAGCTCATGCAGGTCCCTCGTCTACGCATGCCCAGTGCTGGCAACACCGATGTGTGCCTTCATCCATGACGTATCACCGGGCCTAGCAAGACTGGTCAGCGCTTCGTCAACTTCGTCTTCGTCCGTCTACGCATGCCCGATGCTAGTAACATCGGTGCGTGCCTTTGTCCATGATGTGCCCCCGGGCTTGGCAAACCTGGCGCTACACATTGTCAACAACATTTTCTTCCCGACGCACCACTACTTCAACACCAATGCGCCAATGAGAAACTAGGCGCCTCCTTGCACGACTACCCCGACTACTTCCTCGAAACCGGCTACCCCGACTCGACATCAACCACGACGTTCTTCGCACTACCCGACCACGGCTACACCACCCACGCTCTCGGCTACCTCGACAAATGGCAGAAAGGGCTACCTCCTTACTTGAGCAACCTTGTCGGTTTCCACTCCAGCCACACCTTCCGCGATGCATCGACCATGACGACTGTGGCGGGGTGTCTGTCGGCTGGCCTTCGGATTCTTCTCCAGTCTCGCCGTCTGTGTCGCTACCATTGTGACTGCAGGGAGGGGGGAGGGGGTGTTGTCTATATTCATTAGATTGAAAAAATAGGATAGACTAGGAATTATTCTCGCTTGTCTTGTACTCCAAGTAGATCATGTACTCCTATATATATACCCACGAGGCTCAAGCAATACATTAACGATTACACTAATCCTTCTATTCCCTTCTAAGACACACTACCAAGCTGGGCCACTAGACCAAGACTTCCCACCATACAGCCCAATATGCCACCGCCCCGTGCACCTGCATAACCACGCCACATGGAAACAGCCAAACAGGTAGGCAGGGCCCCCCGACCACCGTCTAACGCACGGGCTTCACACATACGACTGCCTCCTTCGGCGATGGCGAGAGGAGGAGCAACCTATGAAACTCCTGTCAGCTAGGTTTTCAAACCGTCCATGTCAAGCTGGGAGGGCGACACGTGGCATTTTTTCTCAAGCGACCCAATATCTTGCGCCGCGCCGTTCTTCTGCCAGTCAGTATTTTCCCTGTTTAGTTGTCTGTTTTGGTTGGCCGCTTTGTTTTGTTTATTGGAATCGTGTGTTGGTGATATTGCTACTCATGGCGTGATTGATAATGCATGTAAATATGTATTAGTCAGAAGAATTTGCTTAACGCTCCGGGGCTTTAGGATAGATGCAGAGCTTAGTAGACGTTGGCCGTCTCCGGACGGTCATTCCTGATCACTTCCTCGACTTTTTTCCCTCTTAGGTTTCGGTGGGCGCATGTCTATGGGCATTAACAAAAATCATTCACGGACATATGAGGGGTCAAGTTAGTCTACCATGTTTTGTCCTTCTCAAAATCGGATGGGTACATCAAGTTGTCGAGCCATCAACGAGAGATTAGTAAAGAAAAACATAAAACCATCAAAGAATAGTAATACTACAGAAAAGCAATTGGTGAATGCAATCTGATGATTGATTCTTTTAAACCCCTTGACCCCCATCCTTATCCGTCGACAACGAGCTGTCTGGCCATTGTTAAGAGATTAGTCAAGAATAACATAGAGCCATTGGTTCAACGGTAGTAATGCCACCTAAAGCGGACACTGAACACAGCCTAATGGGTTTGCCACATCATAATCAAATCGCATGCAGAGCATAGCTTCTAAGAAAAAAAATAAGAAATGTCATTTTTGTTCCATAAACGGCGAGCCAAGGAATAAGAATAGTCTCCTGATCTCAATTTGAGAAGGGGATGTGTAGTGCAGGCAATTGAGAGACAACAAGAACCAAGTATTTGTTAAACAAACATCTTGTCCATATCCACGGGAAACAGATTATATTAAGAGAAGAAAAACATGTCCCAAAAGGGTTCCATACTATGCTTTCACGCCACAACAGCCAATGAGACACTCAGATTAATGGAACTTCTTGACTTCACTGAGGACACAAGGCCCACCGAAATCAGTTTTTACTTGTTCTGTGCAATACGTTTATATATTTGGTCCCATGATGGATCATAGCAAAGGCTAACATAGCGAGCACATACATTTTTGTGCGCACTAACAAATAGGTTATCTCGAGAAATGCAGCTTGTTCACATAAAATTGCTGAGCTGCAAATGAAGAAGAAAATAGAAAATAGAGTGAGAAGGAAGAAATCACGGCCAAAAATGTGGGTCAAGTACACACCATGCAAATTCTAGAATAAAAATAAGTGATGATGATTTGAAATAGCGATCACTTTATGCTTACCGTCTTCTGAAGAACATTTAGTCATCTTGTGAAGAACATCATCTCTTAATCTCTCAAGAACTCCTTTATACATTGCTGTAACCATGGACACGTATCTGTGCACCACTTCCTGTTTTCGATTTTGCAAAATCTCTAACGCTTCGCTCCACGTGGGTTCACACGCAAATGCGATGCATACTTGGGTTTCTCATGCTTTCTGCACTTATTAAAAGCATCCAGGTAAATCTGTCGCAAGACTACCGACAGAGAGAATGGCTTCACGTAGCCCATCGCTTAGGATGAGCCACCAATGTTAATAGGAATTTCCTGACATAGACCCAACACGAACGTGTACGAAAATCAATTTGTGTTCCCGTTGAAACCATGATGTCTATATGAAAACCAAAATTATACAAAGCATAATGACTTTCTATACAACATTCTGGCCGAACCAAAAGCTACTCCAAAAATAGAAGAAGCACTGCCAGCCAAATATTTATAGCGCCCTTATACCAATATAAGGCTATAATATGTACACACACAAATCCTGATCAATAGAAGTATTAAAAATTAAAACTTATAATAATCAAAAGAAGAAAGGGAATTAGTGTATACATGGAATGACTTACCAGTTTTTTTGCACCCTCTGCACAATGTACTACTGTTCTGTGCTTCTCTGGGCAACGAACTCTGTAGCACAACAGATAGCAACATCACAGAAAAGGATGCAGTAAACACATCAATAATGCAAATCTTAAAACCAAACCATGCTTTACCATGTAAACGAGAGAAAAAACATGCCAGAAGAGCACCCAAATGAATCCTAGTGATGAGAAGACTTAAATGAATCCTACTGTTCTGACCTATTTTCTAGTAACGAAGTTGTTTTACATGGTTTGTTGATTCTCCCCCTAAGTGAAACCACTGAACATGCCTCCTATGAACACAAACACCGAAATCAGGACACCCCAACCAGAACAACAAAACCACCAAAATCACCACCGAGACCAACAATGGGAAACAAGTGCCCCACAAAACCAAAACAGCCACACAATTCCCACATCGACCGAACATTCAGCCGACACAACCCCGCCACCCTCCCCCAATATCACATCCACAACCCCCCCGCAGCCATTGCCATAAACATAACTACTCAAGCAACACAATAATCAAGCTATAGAGCAGCTAAAACAAAAGGCAAATGAATCAAAACTTCAGATGCATAGCAGTAAGACGAACAACCTAAGGAAACCCCGCAACCGGACGACGCCCTCCACGCCTCCGCTCACCCACCATATTGGAGAAGGCTGTTGTGAAGATGAAGCCCCCGGCGATAGAAGCAACTTACCCTAAGCGAGATAACAACAAGAGCAGCCTAGCAAGAACACCACCGCCCTCTTCTCTGCCAATCGAACAAAAGCTCATGCCCCCAGCCGCCACCGCCTATATCTCCATAGGGAGCAAGAGAACACACATAACCAGCGACACGTACCGCCAAAACAGCCCTCACACCCGCCATGAATCACCTGGCTAGGCCCATTTAGAACTGATGAACAAAACAAAGCCTCAAAATCAGGCCCACTACCGACATCATATCCCATGATGCACCAGGTGCGCGCAACCCATGGGAGCTTACAAACTGTAGAGATAGGGTAGAAATTCTTACCCATGTTTCTTTCTGAACTTTTATTTGAAGTATTTGGTGTTTAAAATTTGCTAATGGAAGGCTGACTAAATTCTGGTGCATACCAACAAGATAGCAGGCTGCAACTCTTCAATAGATAACTAATCACGTTCTTTGAGAGACACAATATGTAATTAGTTTCCTGTATATGGAGGTCAACCAAAAAATATATCCCTTTTCCAAAAGGTATAATTTATTTGGTCAGTTACTCAGTGCAATGACTGAATGCTTGAACCCTTTCTAACACTAAATGCAGATTCCTTTAATATTAAACCAAAGGTTTATCAAGGCCTTAACCAAATCCTCATAGGTCCAGAGAACACAAATCATTACCTAACCAAATCCTCCAAAATATATATGTTTAGGAATCCATTCACAACCATAATCTCCTAAATATGGAAATCGCTTTGTAGGTTTACCAACTTTGGAACACAAACTGAAAAGTAGAGCCAATAATAGTGTGCACTCACCTTCACCCTAATTGAGATGAACTATAGGTTTATTGTTGTGAAGCATCCAAAAATTTCTTTGTTAGGAAAAATTATCACAAAACCTAGCAGGCTGCAAAATCTAGACGGGATATGGAAAAATGAGCAAGTATACTGCAAGATTAGTAGCTACTTGACATGAAATTCATAAGCAGCAGGAACAAATATAGATTTATCCAATAAACACATATATACGTGAGAGAAGGAGAAACATGTCAAGAGTAAATAGAAAACAAAGGTCTATACAAAAATCACCTGTCTCTCTCTGTCTCAATCTGATTATCTCTCTTTCTCATCCCAATCATCTCTTCCTCTTGCCGCTCCCGGGAACTCCTGTCCTTGCGACCGAACAACCGGGAGCTCCCTGAAGCCCAAATTTTCCCCACATCGGCATGCTCTCCCCCGCCGTTGCTGCCCCTTGCGCATTCGTCTCTCTGTCGCACATGTGCACTCACTGCCCCAACTCCCCCCGACCTCCAACTCGTGCTTCACGAGGCGGCCTCGCCCACAAAAGGTGTACCTCCGCATCTGGTGTGGCACAATGGACAAGCGGCAGAAGGGGAGGCGAGACCAACGACGGTTACTGAATCGATGAGAGGGGCTGAGGGGGGCATCCAACAGTAGGGGGAGGCGACGACGGGAGGTGGCCGATGGCGAGGGGACTACGCGTTCGAGAGGGAGGGCGACGGCGGAGACAGGAATCCTAGCATGTCACATACGGGAACGGGCCACAGCAAGGGGAGAGAGAGATTGGTTTTTCTTAGATGGGGAGAGAGATTGGGTGGGAGGAAGATGGTGGTGGCCTGGTGGGAAAAACTTGCTGGCCCATCTAAGAAATCTCCCCATCTGACGGGGTCATGTCGGTGCACAGGCGTTAAGGCCCGGCCTTGAAGCTTCGAGGGAAAGGACATGCGGACGTATGTGCGAGTAGGAACCGACGTTGACCGAACAAACAACTGTGAAGAAAAACATCATTATACGCCCCCAAATCGCTGAGAGAGCCCTATTTTTTGGGAGCTTAGAAACTGTACTGATGTGTATGATATCTTTATAGGGGTAAATAATAGTAGGATAGATGATTAACCATTTGAAGTTGCATTCCCACTAGACTGATGTTTTGTAGATAATTTAGAATACGAAAATGTATAAAAAGCTAAGTCATACGGTAAAATTGGTCTGCATCAAATATTTTGGCAAGCACATATTCAGCATGACCCAAACTTACGAAAAATTGATAGATATTAGCAAGGTATTTTGGTGGTAAACCCATTAATAGCTTATATTTTTTGCTTTCCCAATCATTGTTAAGTAAAAAATTACATCAAACCAACCATACCCATAGTCCCTTTAGACAAAACTACGTTTATGTTTTTTGATAGCTTACCGCTGATGGCGTGGTCGATCAAACAAGAGGACTATAATTATTCTTACTCTATAATGTCTTCTTGACTGTTCTTTCCATGCATCGCGGCATTATAGAGTGATGGTATAGTGTGGAGATGTAGTGCCAGAGCTCACATACGGACCAACAAATGTTTCCCTAATGCCTCCCAAATCCAAAAGATTTGTGATAGTTTTTTGACCAAAAAAATATTTGTGATAGTGTGGTACAATATATGTTATGAATTTCATCGAAACATGACTTTCAAAGAGTAAAACCGAGGAGAACTTCTTCTAGGATTACGACATCCATGGTGGCTAGGTCACTTGAGATAAATGGCTTATATGCACGTCTTTTAGTCCACTACTCGCTAACTGGCCACTACTAAACATGGTAGATGGGAGGTATATATATATGCATACAGGAAGAAACAAAAGTGATAATAACTCACTGATAACGTGGTTGATAGTGTGTATCACTTAAGGGCATTATAGCGCTTGGTAAAACTGTCCTATCTTTAGTCTGCCATATAATTTAGAGATGGCAATAAAAAGATGAGATATTTCTTAGAGTTATCTGTATGGGAGGGCCATTTTGTCTTTGGGGTGTAAATGCTCTCAGATGAATAGTAAATTCAAAATAAATTTGAAAAATTATGATTTATTTTGTAGATGTTCTTGTTAGTGTAACAAGCGTGCTTGGTAATTTTCATGCGAAACGGAGTAGCAATGCTTCGTCAGTGAAAGAAAACAAAAATTAAGAGAGAATATCATACGAAAACCAATATTCACAGGAAATTTCGTGGAAACCAAATTTGAAAGTTTCAAATTGGTAGAAAATGTGGGATTTTAAGAGACTGATGTCTTATTGTCACGCAAAATTTCAAGTTGAAACACATTAGGAGATGTGCGGTCTGAAAAAGACAAATTCAGACCTGAATAGTGACATTACTATTTGGCACTATTGAATGATGATTTTGTGATTTTCATATCTCATATCATGTAATGTGTTTGAACTTGAAATTTTGCATGGAAATTGAACATCACCCTTTGAACATCCCATATTCTTTTGAGATATTTTTTAAACTTAAAAACATCTTTTTCGTGTGGTTTTCACCTGTTTTCACCGAATATTGGTTTCCATATGATATTCTTTGTAAAATTTGGAGGTAACATTTGGCTGCCGATTTGTTTTATTTGCGGAGGTCAAAATGCTTAAGGTTCCACACCTAAAAATTTGCAGGTAGGACTTGGGCGTGACAATGAACACATCTATTTTTTTTTCAATGTCATTGACAGTTGCAAAAAACAAAAAATGGGTAGCATGCAGGAGCATACGCTCCAAAGAGCCGAATTGAATTTTTGTATCTGTATTAACTACGTAACTAGGCGGTGAGGGATATCGTTGCTAAGAGATCACATCTTAATAGAGAGAAGACATGCCATTTTTAATTTTACATTTCTCTCTCCTCCACCTAAGCATTTATCCTCTCGAAACAGACTTTTGTCCCGTATTATAAATAAGTCACCACATCCGAATAGCAAGTTCGAATGTGGGAAAGAAGATAAAATATCTGCTGGGGCAACATCATAAACATGGCCAAAAATAAAACAAAAAAGTGGATACAAGGGTCCTCGGAGCTACTGATCAACTGCTAGGAGGCCAAGCAGGTCGGCTTTCTGCCACTATTAGATCAATAATGCTGCCTAACTGCTTCCTAGAGAGTCCGTGCCACTGCAGAAGAGGCGTCTCCTCCTAGGAACAACAGAAAATCCTGATATATATATTTTCACCAATCCCTGATCACCCATCATGGAGACCATGTATTCCTGTTTGGAAAGGACTTGGTGCTGGTGCTAGGACCTTGCATGGTTGTTTCTGTTCTTTTGCTGGAGCAGAGACAGGACGTACTTGCATGGTTGTCGATGGATGATATGATGTACTTGCTGGCGCTCCTGCTGCTTAAATAGGACTGGTCTTCGGCATGTGGTGTCACTAAGACTAAGTAGTACCTTAATTCAACATGCATGTGCCATATAGGACGTGTCGTGTTATCTGATTCATAATCTCTCACACATGCACTGATGATTTTTACGTTGATGTTGGATATTAATGCTCCTCTTTTTCATGATGTATACCTCGTGTCGGCGACTTGAAGCTCAGAAGTATATAGAACCTCATGCTCATGGCATTTAGTTGCGACGGCCGAGAACATTCTTCCCTGTTGTCGACGTGCTCATATTCTTCCATTATGATGATGTCTTGTCTTATGCTATGCATGAACGTAGAGTGGACAGTAAGACGCGAGATGTCCACAAGCTTAAGGTCTCCCAAGCGCATGACGATATACTAGTGAGCTGGCTCCCGTGTCATATTCGCACATAAATGGCTCGAAAAGTTCAAAGAGAGTTGCGCTATATAAACGTCTCATTATCACAAATTGCCTGTGTCTTAGGCCCTTAGCTGGATGTACGTATCATCATTGTGTGCTGTTGTATGCTGGGCATGGAACTATGGATACAGGCTGGACAAGTATGATCCTGCATGTCCACAAGCCTGCTTAATTAACTGAGGTCTCCCAAAGTCCCAAGCGTATGATGATGATAACTTAATGTCACTGAGCTGCATGGCTCCCGTGTCATGGTCGCCGGCAAAAATGGCTTTGGAAATTAAGTTGGAGACGAGGGAGCTCCGGAGGTAAGGACAAGACGAGTGCACATGGCCGCACATGCAGCCTCAGCGCGGCGCTAACACTTGGCTTCAGCTCCCCCTGCAAGCTGGATGGGGTTGTGTGTTGATGTGCATGTGGTGGGTGCTAGATCGTGTAGTCAAGACATGTATGTCAGATTTCCTCCGATGTTGCAATGTGCAACTTAAATTGATCAGTTGTGTAGACATAATGTCTACCGTACACAATCTGTTGCTGCAGAGGATGAACGCCGGCAACTGATGTCCGTGGGAGCTTAACTGGGAGCGGTCTATACAGTTCCATCAAGAATTGCAGGCCGAGCGAGTGTTGCCATCAACACGTACCCATCCCGTTCGTGTTGCCGCTGCCGAGTGTCGGCGTCGTGTGACGCTGCACGTGCAGCCATGCGCACACGTCTCGTGTTTACCACTCGGCTCCCGGAGCTCCCACGTCCCCAACTTTCCAATGCCATTTTTGCCGGTGCCGATGACCATAGCACGGGAGCCAGCTCGGTGATTATGTTTGTTATCATCATCATGCGCTTGAGACTTTCCAATATCTTGTGGGCATCTCGTATCATACTTGCCCATCATGTATTCATGCCGAGTAAAGAGCAAACGACAACGCACAATGATACTACACATAATTTATGGTAAAGATCTATTAGAAGTCCTGGCTTATAAAAAGACACCACTTACTTTCGAAAAAAGGATTCGGCATCCCAATTCACACACAAAAAATGTACCCATATGCATGAAGTTAGAAAAGTAAACAAATACATGTGGTCATTGTTTGTTATCATTGTTTCAAATAACTTATCATTTGTCCCATATTATGATACTATCTGAAATTTAACATCCAACGTTATGCATGTTAATATAATTCTGTTAATTATTATGTATATGCAAATAATAGCTAGACCGTGCAGGTGCACGGGGTGAGGACTAGTGCGATGAATTATTACTGCATTTATTTCTTCCTAGCTCCCATTCACCAAACAAGTGTATATATAGCTCACATCCACCCTGGTTTGTTATGATCATCTAGCAAGGAACAGCGTGAAGAAAGATACATATAGGTTATTCATCTCAAGTGAGCTAGCCACCATGGGTACATTACTCCTCAAGACCATTGTCCTCAATTTTACTCTTCTAAAGTCATGTTTCAACAAAATATGAACGTACATTATAGTGCACACGCACATTACTACAAATATGTTAGATTTGGGAGGCATTTGGAAAAGATTTACTTGTAGCTGTTCATTATCTTGAACTGCAAAGTCGCCCTCACAATTACTATGTGGTCCCACAATGCACGAGACGAGCAGAATTTGGAAGAGCCTCTGAATAAGAGGAACAAGGACTCTTCTTGGGTCTAGCAGACTAAGAGCATGGTTAGTTTTATGGGAAAGTTTTTCTTACCAGTGTCTTGGTGAGCGCAAAATATTAGCTATTAATTGGTTTACAAACAAACTACCTGGCTTATCTCTACTAGTTTCTGTAAGAACTGTTTATGCCAAATATGAGCTAGCCAAATCATTGCCTTGTATGTAAACAAACTTTGCCCTACAATTGGATATTTGCAAACCTCAAGAAACATGTGTGCAATGAGGATGCAATTTCGAATATAGTCAAGATAAGTTGTAGTACACTTAACCCTAAAACACATGCATATGCAATTTAAAAATAGAACACATAAATATGTGTACCTCTAAAAAACATACAAGTTAATTTATTTATTTTGCGGATGAACATACAAGTTATTTGGTCGTGTAAGACATACCAACATAGGAATGTCTTCTAAAGTCATCTGGCTATTCGAGGTAGCTGAGTGTATGCGTCTACGGCAGCACAGTGCCCGTCACATTCAGGTCATCAACACATACCCATGCATCCCGTTCGCGCTGCCGCTGCATGTGCGGCCATGCGCACGCGTCTTGTGTTTAGCTCTCGGCTCCTAGAGCTCCCACGTCTCCTACTTTCCAAAGCCATTTTATTCGGTGCCGGTGACCATGGCACGCGAGCCAGCTCTGTGATTATGTTTGTTATCATCATCATGCGTATGAGACTTTGGAAGACCTTGTGCGCATCTCGTATCATACTTTCCCATCATGTATTCATGCTGAGCAAAGAGCAAACGACAACACAAAATGATAATGCACGTAGTAAATGCACATGCAGTGTGTGATGATGAGACGTTGAGATGTCAGCGTACCTGCAATTAATGGTGGGCATGTGTTGTGCTGTACTCTATCGCGCGTTTATAGCAAAACTCTCTTTCAACTTTTAAAGCCATTTATCTGTAACCATGACACGCGCGGAGCCAGCTGATCACCAGTAAATTTTTAAGCAACATGTGTTTGGGGTATATTAAGAAAAAAAAAAGCTTGTGGACACTGGCGTCGTACTTGTTGGCTGTACCTCCATACGTAGCATACGACAACACAACATCATCAACATCATTATCATGGAAGAATATGACAGGCCTTCATATATATGCATGCCGAATTAAGGCGATCACCGTCATCATGGAAGAATATGAGCATGTCTAGCTGTGATATGAAGGCAGTCACAATTAAGGTCATGAGTATATGACTGTATGAGGTCGTATACATTTTGGCTTCAAGTCACCAACATGCGGATCTGGCACTGCACAAAACGTTGTTATCGGCAACAACGACAAAAATCATGCGTGCATGTGTGGGCGATTATGGTTCAGCTGCCGGTGACATAAGCATGTTACACCTACTATATGGAATATTTTTAGGCAAGGCGCCTTGTAGTGACATCACATCCACATGGATGCCGGAGACTCTCATATTTAAGAAGCAGGAGCGCCCTGTGTCTGGTACCTATCCATCCATCGACATTACTTGCCACAGCAAGTACATCCTCTTCTCTTCTCAAGCAAAACAAGATATAGAAACCATGAAAGATCCTAATATCAGCACCAACTCCTTCAAGCAGGCCTTCCTCAAGAACCTCCTCCTCGGCCTGCAGCTCCAGGCACACACGAGCACATCCTTCAGTAACGGCGCCATGAGCCTCCACGAGAGGAAGCGCGCCGTCAAGTCCTCCATGGATGTCGCCATGGCGGCTGCGCACAGCGGCGGAGCAAGGTGGCACTGGTGGAAAAAGGGCCTTTGGTCGCGGTTCGCAACTGCCATTAGTCGCGGTTGCGCAACCGCGACCGAACGGGCGTGACTAAAGGCCCCACCCTTTAGTCGCGGTTGCTTAAGAACCGCGACTAAAGGCCCGTCCACGTGGGCGCCAGGCGGCCGTCGGGGCGGAGGACCTTTAGTCGCGGTTCTTCTGGCCAACCGCGACTAAAGGCCGCCGCAGGTTTAGGGTTTTAGCCCCCCCTAAACCTGTTTTCTGTTTAATTTGTATTGTTTTATTTCTTTTGTGCTTTATTTTAATTTTGAAGGAGTTTCACATATTCTACGGTACTACATACATGCATATGAATGTACAATTTCAAACAAATTTGAAATTAGAACCAAAAAGAATTCAAGAGGAATATACAATATATATTCAATATCATCGGATGACCATATACAATTTTGAACAAGTTTCAATACATAATTTAATGCATATAAAGTTCTACGTCCTCGTAATGGTGTTCTCCTTTAGGATGGAGGACTTCCCTCCTGAACCATCCAGCTAGTTCCTCTTGAAGTGGTCGGAAGCGAGCTTCTGGACTAAGCATCATCCGGAGGTTATTCCTCTGAGCATTGGTATCACTCGGAACCCGGTCAGAGGTGTATCTCCGGATCATCTCACAGACATAGTATGCACATAGATTGGTCCCCGCTGGCTGAATATCCTCACCATTCTTAGCCTTTGCCCTTTTGAATTCTAGCTCTTTTTTGAATTCACCGACCTTTGTATCTACGAACCGTCTTCAAACCCTACGAGGCAAAGAAAATTAAATGAACAAGAGAGTTATTAGTTACTTGATATTAGGAAATGAACGAAATAGGCCGATCGATATAGAGCGCAAATGAATGAAAATAATTACTTCTGCAGCATTCTTCTCATGTCGACCCAAAGCTTTGGATCCTTATTCAGAGAGTCGTGGATGAGACATTCTGAGGTGTCAACTTTAATTACTAGCAGAATCCAGTGGAACCTGCGGACACGATACATGCACAGTACGTCATGCATAACTCATCGATTAGCCGGCCACATACCATGCATGGAGTAAACAAAAGAGAATGTGCTCAAGACAGAAACACTCACCCAAAATGGTAAGGAAATAGAATATCACTTTTGAGTTCCTGCTTTGTAAGAAACTGCCACAGGTCTGCCTCCATGTCGGCGGGGTGATGCTCCAACACATATCCATTAACGATGTGTGGGTCAATGAACCCAACATCATGGATGTTCCTTACTCTGCATTCCTTAATCTTCATTCTGCATGTATAATAGCGGACACAACAATATAGTTAGGACATATATATAGTGCAGGCAATATGAACGAGATGGGGTAGAAATAAATCACTTACAGAACGTAGCAACTGATGATAGATTTGTCGAGCTCGCGCAGATTGAAAAGCTGGAACAATTCACTCAGATGAATTTGTACATAGTAATGTTTGAAGTGATGCTCATATCTAACTTCCGCATAAATATATTATTTGGCGTTTTTATTTTTTATATAACCCTTGTACCATTTCAGCAGACCTTTCATTTGTGGAGGTAGATCCTCTTCCTGCGCAGGCTCGACGAGAGGCCCATTCTTCACATATATAATTACTACCTCCTTCACTGGCGCCTCATCAAGGCCTAACAGTTCACGAAGAGTAATACCTAAGTTGGCCGCTTGTTCTCTGGCACTCGTTACAGTCAATCCATGTGCTGCCGCAGCTGCTATGATATCGGGGTCATCCGGACCGGCGGCTTTCACTATAAGCGGGGCAATCGATTGTTTACTTTGTTCCCCGAGCTGGGCAACTCGTTTCCCGCTTTTTTTACTTTCTAATTCCGTTTTCTCGGCCTCCTCCAAGGCTTTGTTCTCCTGGTTCTCGGCCCGCTCTTTCTTCTCCTTCAACATGAGTGCCTGCCTACGAAGTTCACGTGCATAGTCGTCAGGCAAATTCTTCGCGGCTTGGGACGGTGTGCTCAAAAATGACTTAGCCCACTTCTTTTGCTCATCAGAAAATACTGGCTTGGGCTCGGGCTCTCTTTTCTTCTTGCAGTCCGCCTTCCATTTCTCATGATCAGCAGCCGCGGCCGCGGCAGTTTCCTCGGCACTACGTTCCCAAGGCCTTGTGGGGAGAGGCTTCAGTGATGGCTCCGGTACCTTTGTGGTCTTAGGTACATAAGGGTCCGGGTTAATAATCCAGGACTGCTTCCGCTTCTTTGCCGGAGGTGGATTGGGGGGCGGCGTCTGATCACCCGCCGGACGAGGACTGGGGGGCGGCGTCTGATCACCCGGCGAACGTTGTGGACTGGGGGGCGCCGGCTGACGTGACGGAGGTGTAGGTGAACCGCCACCACCATAGGGTGGTGGACTTGTTGTCCTTGGCGCCTCGCCTGGAAACTTGATAAACTTCTTTTGCCATAGAATGAAATGGCGCTTGACATCTCCAAGTCTTTTCTCCCCTTCAGGTGTAGCAATGTCAATCTCCAGGTCCTCAAACCCTTGGACTATGTCCTCCACCGTGACACGAGCATAGCCATCTTGAATGGGGTTGTTGTGGTGGAGTGCTCCAGGTAAACATGGTAAAGCACTGCCGATGGCTACCTTCATGGACATGTTCCCGATAGGATAATACAGATGACATTCTTTCATCTCCTTTATATCGTCCACGGGGTAGCGAGGAGGCTCCGGTGCAGTAATTTCGACCACCAGAGGCTCCGGTGCAGTAATTTCGACCACCAGAGGCTCCGGTGCAGTAATTTCGATCGTCGGTGCATCTGCACCAGCCGGTGGGGCCTCCGTGGAAGCCACACTGCTTCTCCGCTGCTGGCTTCTGAGATCCGCTGGATGATCTTCATGCTGCGCCCGAGCTGCATCTCTTTCGGCTACTAGTACACTCACGGTTTTCTTCATCACATCCATTTCCGATGCCAACCGCGCCACAACATCTGCTTCCCGATCCATCTTTCTCTTCCGGCTTCTGTAATCGTACGGGTCATCGTTCTGGGGGAACCCTATTTTCCACGGAATGTGCCCCATGCCTCGTACACGTCCTCCGTGTTCAGGATTCCCGAGGGCTTTTGTCAGCACGTCGTTCTCTCTGTTGAACTTGATCTTCCCCTCTTGAGCATCCCTCATTGCGTCAATAAGGGCTTGGGTGGGTTTAATTATTTTGCCCCGGTAAACACACTCCCCTGTCTCCGGGTTCAGCGTTCCCCCATGCCCGTACCACCAGCTTTTGGCCCTTGGGTCCCATCCCTCCGTACCTGGACGGATTCCTCGCGCCCTCAGCTCGTTCTCCATCTTCTCCCACCTAGGCTCCCAAAGGCGATACCCTCCTGGCCCCATAATATGATTGTACTCCTTCTTAGCCGCATTTTCCTTATTTTTTTCGATATTTGAATGAACTGCTCCGATTTCTTTTGCTTCACAAATTCTGGCCAATCATGTTTCAGTTTCTCATATTGTCCTTTGAAATCCGGAGTCTTGTTCTGCTTGACAAAGTCATGGGCTAGATTTTGCTTGAATTTCCGGAATGCGTCGGCCATCTTATGAAGAGCGAACTGTTTGACTAGCCTCCTCCTCTCCTTGTTTTCCTCAATCTTGTTACCCTCCTCATCGAATTTGTTGTATTCCGGAGGTAGAACGAAATGTTCCATAAGCTTCTTGAAGCAATCTTTTTTTGTTCTCTTATCGACAAAAGTGAAACCAGCAATTCGTGCCTTCTTTGGCTTATTCCACTCCTGGACGGTGATCGAGACGTTGTCTCTAACAATGGCTCCGCATTGGTTGACAAACTTGGTGGCTTTCTTGCGGGGCTCCAGCGGCCTGCCGGTTGCACTATCGACAACCTCGATGGTGCATGTTTCTCCTTGTTTCATCGTCTTGGTTGCGCCACGCTTTGACGATGTACTCGATTGTTTCGACGATCCGGCCGAGGGCTAAAATAAGAAAGAGAGTCGCGCGCGTTAGTCCACACATATTTATTCAAATCAGTTAGTTTGTATCACCAGAGGCTCAATGTATATATATACCTCGGCGCCGGAGGTGGTTGCTACTTCCATTTGAAGATCGTCGTTTATCGACGTTTGTTCGGCATCATCTTGCTGACGGCGCCCTTCATCTTCACCGTCAAGGTTCAGATAAGAAGAGATATCATCTTCTTCTTGTCCGGTCGGCACATATAGAATATCGCCGTTTATGATGCCGAACATATGTGCTTCACCGTCCGGATCATAGTTGTCCATAATCGGGTCAGCTCTATCGTCCGCCATTATGTCAGTCCTGAAAACATGTAGTAAAAACAAATTAATTAAGTGG